>NC_056720.1:11962789-12142789 GCF_018831695.1 Puntigrus tetrazona
CTCTCTCTCTCTCTCTCTCTCTCTCTCTCTCTCTCTCTATATATATATATATATATATATATATATATATATTGAATAGACAAAAATAAAAATAATGAAACTAAGTAATCAAAAATTAAAAATTCTCTCTGTCTCTCCATTAATTTTTATAATCTAAAATATATTTCTGAAAAGTCGGCGGTGTGGAGGAAACGCGTGGATGACTTGGAGTCCGTACTCTTGACAGGCGTCTGAAATCAGATCCGCTGTACACAGTGTTGTTGTGGTATTTGGAACAAACTCTCAGATTTCAAAGGCTCTTGGCTTTGGTGTAACATGAATCAGGGGCCGAATCCCGAGCGGCTGCAGTAAAGGACCTCTAAAATATAAAACTAAGCCATAGCCGGTGAAGAGTGTCCTCATATTTCATCAATTTTAGATTTATAAAGTCGAAAATTGACGTCCCCCCTGGCACCCGGCAGTCTCAAAGCAAGTCTGTGGGCTGTGTGGAGTTTCATCATCCTGACAGAACCTGACACCTCGGGTGAGCTCGAGACCACTCGTCTCTTTGCTTCCTCCCTGGGTGAGCAATTACACGCGAATACGAGCCCCGGTGTCATTTCTTATGGCTTTCATTGCCTTCCCCTCATCAGAGTCACCGGCGGCCGTCTAATTAACAGCCTCATTCCTGTAATGTGCTGCTTTTTTTGGGGTCCTCAACGTGCTGTAGAGGCAGATCCGTGTTTTTTGGGGGGGGTTACAGCTGTTAGAGATGTTGGTGGTATTTGTTCCTTGAGCGTTATTTTGTTTTCGGAGGAAAAATTGCGATTTCACACTTGACCAGTTGCTGCTTTAATTGAACACGAGCTTGAATTTGAATGTTTCCTTTTTGTGGACTTGTCATTATAAGTATAACATTACAACTTCATTAAAAAGAGTCACTTACTAAGTTCATTTTAAAGAATGCAACACAATTTGTTATAAAATATTGCATACAATTTTGTTATTATTATATATATATATATATATATATATATATATATATATATATATATATATATATATATATATATATATATATATATATATATATATATATATATATATATATATATATATATATATATATATATATATATATATATATATATATATATATATATATAGACGTGGACAAAATTGTTGGTACCCTTTGGTCAATGAAAGAAAAACTCACAATGGTCACAGAAATAACTTTAATCTGACAAAAGTAATAATAAATAAAATTCTATAAATGTTAACCAATGAAAGTCAGACATTGTTTTTCAACCATGCTTCAACAGAATTATTAAAAAAAAATAAACTCATGAAACAGACCTGGACAAAAATGATGGTACCCCTAACTTAATATTTTGTTGCGCAACCTTTTGAGGCAATCACTGCAATCAAACGCTTCCTGTAACTGTCAATGAGACTTCTGCACCTCTCAGCAGGTATTTTGGCCCACTCCTCATGAGCAAACTGCTCCAGTTGTGTCCGGTTTGAAGGGTGCCTTTTCCAGACTGCATGTTTCAGCTCCTTCCAAAGATGCTCAATAGGATTGAGGTCAGGGCTCATAGAAGGCCACTTTACAATAGTCCAATTTTTTCCTTTTAACCATTCTTGGGTGTTTTTAGCGGTGTGTTTTGGGTCATTGTTCTGTTGCAAGACCCATGACCTGCGACTGAGACCAAGCTTTCTGACACTGGCTAGTACATTTCTCTCTAGAATTCCTTGATAGTCTTGAGATTTCATTGTACCCTGCACAGATTCAAGACACCCTGTGCCAGACGCAGCAAAGCAGCCCCAGAACATAACAGAGCCTCCTCCATGTTTCACAGTAGGGACAGTGTTCTTTTCTTGATATGCTTCATTTTTTCGTCTGTGAACATACAGCTGATGTGCCTTGGCAAAAACTTCGATTTTTGTCTCATCTGTCCACAGGACATTCTCCCAGAAGCTTTGTGGCTTGTCAACATGTAGTTTGGCATATTCCAGTCTTGCTTTTTTATGATTCGTTTTCAACAATGGTGTCCTCCTTGGTCGTCTCCCATGTAGTCCACTTTGGCTCAAACAACGACGGATGGTGCGATCTGACACTGATGTTCCTTGAGCATGAAGTTCACCTTGAATCTCTTTAGAAGTCTTTCTAGGCTCTTTTGTTACCATTCGGATTATCCGTCTCTTAGATTTGTCATCAATTTTCCTCCTGCGGCCACGTCCAGGAGGTTGGCTACAGTCCCATGGATCTTAAACTTCTGAATAATATGTGCAACTGTAGTCACAGGAACATCTAGTTGCTTGGAGATGGTCTTATAGCCTTTACCTTTAACATGCTTGTCTATAATTTTCTTTCTGATCTCTTGAGACAACTCTTTCCTTTGCTTCCTCTGGTCCATGTCGAGTGTGGTACACACCATATCACCAAACAACACAGTGATTACCTGGAGCCATATATATAGGCCCAATGGCTGATTACAAGGTTGTAGACACCTGTGATGCTAATTAGTGGACACACCTTGAATTAACATGTCCCTTTGGTCACATTATTTTCAGTGTTTTCTAGGGGTACCATCATTTTTGTCCATGCCTGTTTCGTGAGTTCATTTTTTTAAATAATTCTGTTGAAGCATGGTTGAAAAACAATGTCTGACTTTCATTGGTTAACATTTATAGAATTTTTATTTATTATTACTTTTGTCAGATAACAGTTATTTCTGTGACCATTGTGACTTTTTCTTTCATTGACCAAAGGGTACCAACAATTTTGTCCACGTCTGTATATATATATATATATATATATATATATATATATATATATATATATGTGTGTGTGTAATTTGTTATATATTTTGTTATGTGTATATATTATATATATATTGCTTATTCATTCATGCATTATCGTCATCATAATAATCATTAAGTTATTTCCTATTTCTAGCTAACGTTTTCCAAGTAATATTAAATAAATTATATTTACAGGAAAAGACGGTTCAATATTCTTCAGTGATTAAAAACAATGAAGCACAGTTGTTAGTTTATCATTATTAAGTGATTTTTGCTTATTAATATGGTTGAAGTGGATCACCAGCAGCAGAGATGTCGGTAAATAAAACACATTTATGTTAACATATTTAATTATTTGCATTAATGTATATATATATATATATATATATATATATATATATATATATATATATATATATATATATATATATATATATATATATATATATATATATCCCAGTCGATTGATTGGTTAACTTCTATCTTTTTTATTGACTTACCATTTTGGACCATTTTCAAACTATAATTAATAACAAGCCTAGCTTGATCTGTGTCCATTCCTGATATTTTGATATGTTGAGGTTTTACCGTATCACAGTCGAAAGGCTCAGATGAGTGAAGCTCCTCTCATCTTCATCTTCATCTTCATCTTCATTGGCTCATCAGGGTGTGTAAGTTGAGGGTGACTTTTTTTATCTGCTCGCTGTTTTGTGATTGAACTGAGAAATTGGACTTTGGGTGTGTGAGATAACATCAGATAATGTGGAATGGGTTCGTGGGGCTCTTATCGAGGGAGATTATCCGCTGAAAAGCGCCAAATTCGCTGAGGATGCAGACAGCCGTCGGAGCCACGAAACACAGCGACATTTAGAGTTATTACCGTAATATAAATATAAAATAACAGAAATATACATTTCTTTGCATTTAGTGATACTTGTTTTTCGTACTGTTTTCTACATAAATGACATTTTGTTATAAATTTTAATAAAATATATATTTGAATGAAAGTACATTTTATATTAATATTTTAAATTAGATATGTAATGATATTATACTTATACTGAGTGTTTCTGTTTCTATTTTTCTTTCTTTTTCCAAACATATAATTCTATAAAATAAAATATATGTTAAATAATATATATATATATATATATATATATATATATATATATATATATATATATATATATAAAAATATAAAATTAATATGAAGAGCTGATATAACCACAGATATTTATTATTTATTTTGCTAAATATATTTAATATTAAACATCATAAGTATTAAAATGACATTCAATTATTATAAAATACAAAAAATATAATAATGCTATAATAAAATGTAAATACAAAATTGCATGAATTATATGTTATAACTAAACAGTTCAATTTAAAATAATTATAAAATAATCCCAGGTCATATTAGACATTGCACAATATATGCAGCTTGCTGGTGTTTGTTATAAAAATATTATATTATATTATATTATATTATTAGGATGAAAGTATCACATATAAACAGGCTTAAATATCACATATTAAACAAAAATAAAACTTAAAAATGTAATTTAATTTCCTTCAGAAAGACATGACGTGTATTATGAATGCCATGGAATACGCTTTGTGCAGAAAAGTGCATTTCTGCCCAGAGCGAGCTGCAATTTCTGTACATTTTCATTTACAGCCAGACAGAATGTGCACTATCCGCTTTGAGCGCGGCGTCAGAAACGTGGCCTTTGAGCATAAATCCAAGAAAGCAAGCGCCGAGCCAAGACCTCATTTAAAACCCTCAGATTTTGCATTTGGCAAGCCCTAAATGTCACCTCCTCCTTTATCTTCCGCATCTTATTTGGTGTGTGGGCAGCAGCCCCGCTTCCTCAGACAGCTCAAATCCATAAACCCCACCAAAACTCAGACGACTCTCGTCGCCGTAGCCCTCTTCGCCAAGCTTTAAAAGCGTTCTTTGGTGGTCGGATGTGACCAAAACCGAATATAACGGCCATTAATACGCCGCGCCGGGCCGCGGATGGAAATGTTAGCCGATTTATCCTCATGCTTAAGTGCACTCTGGACTGTTTGAAAACCTCAATCTATTTCCAGGCCGCTTTAAGCCCTGGCCACTCGATTGATTGGGCAGAAGAGAAAGCTGATTGACTTGTCTGAAACATGTTTACTAGATGTGCTCTCCGAGGGGGGGGTTTAAAATGCTCTGAAAAGATGATGAAAACACTGGCGTCACCTAGACCTCGCTCAGCCTGGATTAAGCACAAACGAGGTCCTCAGAGAAGGTCACCGTAGTGAAGGATGTTTTAGGATAATGCAGAACAGAAAGTAGCTAAAGCTTCGTTTCGAGGTAAAAATGTGTAGACTTTAGTGTGTGTGTGTGTCTATACCTGCAGAAATCATTCTAATATGCTTTTATCATTCTTTTTTAGAATGCCATTATCATCCGAGATGAAAACAGTTTCACATTTTCGTATTTTTCCGGGATTCTTGTAAATGGAAAAATTGTTTGAAAACAATATCGCTGACTATCGAAGACAATGCGACTGACTTTCATTTGTTTATGACCAATCGATTACGTCCTTGTTAGAATTTTTTTGAGCATTTAAAAAACAATAAAATTTTTTTTTTTTTTTTTTTTTTTAAATCCCTCTGACCCCAAACCTTTGAATAGTAGTGTATTAAAAACAATAAATTGAATCTGTATGCTCGTATGTAAAATGGAAAGAAAATTTCAATTTTTTGAAAAATGTATTTTAGTATTTATGTAATACACAATGCAAGAGATTTTGAAATATATATATTTTTATAATTTTATAAATCATGCTCATTAAATATTATATTTTGTATGATATTATAATATTAATATAATAATATAATATTAATAATTAATATAATATAATTAATATAATATTAATAATATAATATTAATATATTTATTTATTTGTCAGGCAAAAATAAGACTTTTTTAAGGAATGTTTATGCTGCTTTTAATTCCTAAAAAAAAATAATAATAATAATAATAATAATAAATGAATTTTAAAAATAGTATAGAAACTAAATACACACATACAAGCCTTCGATGACGTTAGGGCGACTAAAATCTAACAATAATGATTTTATTTTGGGGTCCTCGAATCGGAATGAGCTTTAGCATTGACAGCATGAGGTATGTTTTGGTGACAAAAGCTTCCACGGAGACGGGACAAAAAAAACAACAACACAGATAATAAAATAATAATAAAAAAGAACAAGTAAATAAGTAACAGCAAAATTTTTTTTTTTTTGCTGAAATGCGAAACTGAACGTTCTCCAGCAAGCACAGCGCGTTCAGTGTGATTTACCGCGGCGTGCTGTAAACACAAGCGCGCGTGAAACCGGGGCGAATGCGCGCGAACGCGTTCGCCGCGACGCTCCGCGAGACGTCTGATAAACAGCCTAACCGGTCTGTAGATACGAAACTCCATTACCGCTCCCAACCGATTCGCAAATGACCGAGACTTGGCCGCTCTGACGTCCCGCCTCTTGAAATTGGAAAGTTATCAGCCGAACGATCACAAAAAAAAAAGCGTGAAGAAAGCCCATAACGTTCCATCCGGTGGCGTCTCGCACGCGAGTGGGCTGAACCTGCGCTGGCGCGCCGCCATAAGCGTCTTATCAATCACGCGCGCTGATTTCAATTCAGATATTACACATTAGCGAGAATTCGTGGTAATTCAACTCACACGCGCTAATTTCTTTTGACACCCTAATTTCTTTATCATTAGCATTAGCATATCATGGCCTTAGGTGCAGCGGACTAATTACGGACTGGTAATTGCAACACAAGTTGTCGTGTCGCATTAACTCAGCGTTGTGGCAGAAGAGCGGCCAATCAGACGCGTGCTGCTGTCTTTCTTTCTTTCTTTCGTTCTTTGGCAAAGTCATTTTAGTGATAACTTTTTTTGACATATAAGGTGGAACGTGGCATTCACTTTTTGTTGATGATTTGTTTTTTTCTATTCCTTTCAGACGGTTTATTAATGTAGTCAAGAAGAGGTATGTAATATCTAGGCATTGCAGTTTTTTCATCTGCTTCAACAGGTCTTGAAGCTGAAACCTGAAGCTCAAACAGAGGAAGAACAAGCTAAATCTGCAGAACCATATACTTAAACTCTGGTAGGTTTGCTTCGACTCGGATTTCACTTCATTCTTCTTTATGTAATGCAAAAATGTATATTGTGGCATTAGTGTTTTGTACGCAGCGCTTCATTTTGCAAGAGATTTGAGGCATTTTGTGCGTGCAGTTTTGAAAAAAAGAGGAAAAGTTTTGAAAATGTGCTTAAGCGGTTGGAAAAAGATGGTAAATGCGCAATATAGCTCTACAGAAACTGTTGCAATATGTTATTCATCTATTATATATTATTTTATTGTGTAATGTTTTATACACTAATTATTTAGGCTAGATATATAAATAGATGTTTGTGCATATATATATATATATATATATATATATATATATATATATACACACACACACACATATATCATAATTAGAGCTAATTCACTAATCAATCAAAATATTAAACGTTTAAATATATTAAAACATATTCCATACGGGTTTTCCGGTACATTTCTAAAAGCTTTTTCTCAAAGTTTTCCGAAAATCTTAGAAAGTTTCAAAAATTCCAATATATACACATTCAATTCTGGTACTTTTGGGAAACTTTGATTTCAGAAATGTACCACAAATTTCAAGTTCCACAAATATTATATTTCATATCTAATTGTATCTATGAATTGTATATACTTGAATGTTGTTAAATTGACAGACAAAATGTACATATATATATATATATATATATATATATATATATATATATATATATATATACACACACACATATATATATATATATATATATATATATATATATATATATATATATATATATATATATATATGTGTGTGTGTGTGTGTGTGTGTGTGTGTGTGTGCATTGTATATATTTTATATATTGATCTAAACAATTTCTTTTCAGTAATTTAGATACAGTAATGATTATATTATATGCTTATATTGCAGTTATCAGTATCATCAGTGTCAAAAATCACTGCTAACATCATTTTAAGCAACGTTTCTCCCCACCTAATTAACATTAACAAGCGATTTATAAACACCCCAACTTACACACCTGCGTCCCACGACTTTCTGCAACAACGATTGCCTGCGATTACACACTCGTCAGGACTGTTGCTATAACTGCATCTACATCGAAGTAAACAAAAAAGAAGCCACTTCATAACCTTATGTGCTAAATGAGTGCTTCACGGTAATCGAAAATGACACATTGCGGGAGATAAATGGCGTACACGTCGCACACCGGGCTTTGTTGCCGGACTATTTATGGGGCGAAGCTCCTGACACTGTTAGGTTATGACAGCGAGAGCACAGTAACCAAGGAAACAAGGAAACAGGCCTTCCTTAGCTCAGGTTGCACAAGTGAGGATCGATAAATCACTGTGGCCGGGACAGAGGCTTAAGTTAGGAGAAAGGAGAATAAAGTGCTTTTGTTGGCTTTTCCAGTTTGGCGAGCTCAAGCTAATCTGCTATTCTTTGTGAATTTTCTTTTTTGCTTTAAGGATAGGAACGCGAACGGATTCGGGGGGCACCAGCCGTATTCCTTTTTGTTTTACTTTTGGAGATCGAGCCGGCCGGCCACCGCCTGAATCAATATTTATTCAATCCACGCTGAGAGCGCGTGGCGCTCGATGATATGCAAAATGTAAAAAAAAGATTACAATGGGCAAATTCAATCCGAGCCTCTGCGTGACGATCTAGGAATGCTGAAATCCCCTTTCCCGTATTCTGAGATTGTCTTAGTGAAAGTCAGAGCGTTTGTGGTGTGCGATTGCTTTTATCTGTGACTTTGAGGGGGGTGGTTTGGCATCAGGAAGAACAAAAGGCTAAGACGGGCCAAAATGGCCTTGAACTGTCCGACGCTTGTGGTATCCGTTTTTGCGGCGAGTGCCCGGCCAAGGTATGCGTACGTGAACCTTAACTTGATGGATACCAAGACTTAAAGGGACAGTTCGCCCAAAAAATTGGCTGGAAAATTGATAAATGAGAGGTCAAGTAGATGATAAAAGCATCCTACCTGGGTGCACTTTCTAGCTAGACACCAAATGCGGAAATGAACACTAGAGGCGGTGAAACTCTGATGCCTTTTATTCATTTTCGCTCAAAGTTTCGAGTTTCGATTAATAAAGCGTAATTTTCGCCCCCGAATACTTGAAGAATATCACGTTACGACTTCAAAACAACCTTGATATGCCGGGATATTTGAAAACATGCTTTTGAACGTTAGCATCACACAGAGGCGGAGAGCTCGAATCCTGTGTAGCTACGGTTCGACGAAAACGGTTCAAATCGGCGTAAAAGTAAGTTGAAATGGTACGGTTGCGTCAACGAACGTGTTTTATAACAGTTTTGAGCTCGTTTTAACTATTGGGTAAACGATCGGGTGTATTTTCAACATAATAGAGCACTAACTTTTAGAGACAGTCCGTGGATATTTAAATTCGGAACCACCGCGATATATGTAGCTATATAAACGTAGTAAAAATGTGCCAGGGTTCACGTATTGAACCTGTGTTTTAGCGTCGCTCAGTGGACATTTCTCTTTGAAGCTACGGCGAAAAAATGCACAGAGGTCCATATTTCATGAGACCAGGTTGAAACCGTCACTTCTAGGCAAGTCTGTAATTCATGATAATGCTAAGTAAAAAAAAAAAGAACATATTTCTCTCCCGATTCAGACTAATTTTCTTCTGAATAAGCAATAGTATGCTAAGAGGACTCTTATTTCGTCAGTATTAGCTTTACAGGATGTTAACTGATGAATTGGAGTGGCGTGGATTATTGTAATTAAGATTTAATCAGCTGTCTAGACTCTCATTCTGACGGCACCCATTCACTGCTGAGGACCCACAGGTGAATGCTGATTTTCTCCAAAGCTCTTCTGATGAAGAAGCAGACTTATTTACATATTAGACGACCTTGTTAATTAAACTTTGAGCACTGTTTTATTTATTTATTAAGTGTAAAGGCAAGAGTCTCGTAGAAGCGTCAGTTAATTAATAAAATTGGCTTTATTTATTGTTATTTATTTGCTTACTTACCTTTCCCTTATTTAGGTTTGCTTGAAATGCAACATTTAGTATTAGAAAATGTATTATTAGGCCATTTCTGGCCTCAGCTAATTACATCATTTCGTGGTTGCGCAGAAGTTATTTGCATAACTCGCTCTTTTTATAAAATATAAGCGAGTGTAAATGTCAACATCATCTAATAAAAGACTGAAGCATGTCATGCAAACATGATTTATAAATACACTAAAAATAACACATATGATTCTAATTTTCCTTGCTAGGCTGACCGCGTAAAACCTTTTTCACGAGTACGACAACGACTGATTTTTACTCGATCTCCGCTTCACATCTGCTATTACAGGGAATCATATCTTTTATTTTTATCGCATCGCTCGTGTTCTATAATTAATCGCGCTGAATTAACTTGCTAAATCCGCGTTCCATTTTTATGTTTTTATATTTCGCGCAGATCACCCATGTATTTTTGAGTGCACTTAAAAAAACACTCCACGGAACAATTAATTAATGATAAGTTCTGGAATGCTCCTCTATCTGCAGTTTCCGTGCCTTCAGGGAGATTCATGCATCATTCAGATGGTTCGGCCCATCTTTTACGCCTCGACTGGCCTGGTGTCCTTTATATCGCGGACCTCCCACCACAGCGCACATTCCCGGAGTCAATGGGCTATGGAAACTCATCATTTTGAGACTTTTCTCAGTTCGCCAGACAGGCCGGGTAGGACTATACTACAGGAAGACGCAGTACCCTGTCAACCGCCACCTGTTACGGCCCACATTTCAGACACTTCCAGAGCCGCAGAGCACAGAAGGTAGGTGTCATCGGGTTGTGAAAACACCTCACAAGCCAGCATCAGAAACACCACATCAGACTCTAGAAACGGGTGGGATATAATGAGCAGTCCATATTAATGACCCTGGCACAGTCCTGTTTAATCACAGCCTTGCGGAGGTGCGATCTCCGCGGAGCTTACAGTCAGCGATAAAAGTTCCCCGGGATCCACCGCTGGATACGCACGCGTAGAGAATTAACCGCTCGAAACGGTTTCTCTCATCTCCTGTTCGCCCATTTTAAAGCGACCTTGAGCTTTATTTACTTGATCGTTAGCGATGTTGCGTCATGCACTCATTAGTAAAAAAATAAAAATAAAAATGCCATTATTTATTTTGGACTTCAAATCCATTAACGTGTTTACCGATTAAAAAACGAATAAAAAAAATAATAAATGAATAAATAATTTATAGTACGTCACTATTGGTAAAGATTGTAGGGATTGGATTGCATGATATTTATAATGTGCATTAACATAGTTTCACTTTTTTAAAAAAAATATGTATACGTCATCTCAAATGATCTTAAAGACTGGTTTTGCGGTCGAAGGTTGCAAATGTACTTTAGTATATCTTCAGTTGGATCTCAGCACTACTAATTAAAGTGCATTAAGCACAACATCGGTTTATGAGACTTTATATAGGTATTTTATTAACCTCTCGAACCCTGCACCCGCCACAGAAGTAGCCACAAACTTTATATCGTATATCATGTAGCTCTTAGATTAGTTTGTTATCTTTAAAATAAGACAACGCTTTTTGGTCCATTTCGCTAAATGCTAAATTTGGTCTGTCATCTGTAAAATGAGAACATTTTTATCGTTTTAATCCAAAATATGCGATTATGGGAGGTATGCAAAAAGGGGCCAAGCACATCAATATTTTCATTTGAACTCTTGTATCATTTGTACGGAGATGACTTCAGAAAAACAAATAAAACTATGAACGAAGGTCCACCTAAAACTTAGGGGAGTCATATGATGCTGCTAAAAAATAACATTATTTGGTGTACTTGGTATAATGCAATGTGTTTATGCAGATATATAAATACAACTCAATCACAGATCTCTAGCTGTGTCCTCTTTTGGAAGCACAAACAAAGCAGTTTCACTTTCACGATGAAACACGGCGTCTCCAGAACATGGGTTTGCAAGAAGAAGCACTCGACGAGTAAAATAAACTTAAACAGTTTTAATCTTCTTCAAACTAACAGAAAGAACAATATAGACAGACCGAACAAAAGCCACACGCATTAAAGACGAAGTCTGACAAACTGAATACAAACACACTGGACTTAAATACACAACGTGAATACTTAATAAATGAGACGCAGCTGATGACAATTAGACAATAAACTGAAATTAGGTCACACGGGGCACACGGTACAAGACAAAAACAACAACAAAAAGGAGTCCACGTGTGACAAAGGCGCTGGCAACAACACTACAGCAAGAATAATAGATCTGCCTTCTCCCTTTACGTAGATATTTAAAACTTAAAATCTATAAAACTATCTGTCTGTGGGCTGTAAGCAAATTGTATGAAAACTTACAAATGAGATAATGTTTTACAAAATGTGCCACCAATTAGTTAATTAGTTACATTGCCATTAGATTTACACTAAATACTAAATACTATACTATTGAGTTCAATTCAACACACTATACAAAATTTATGGTTGAACAGGCCAGCAATTTTTGCATTACCTATTAATTAATTAATTAATTTATTTGTTTATTTAAAGTTAGTTGTTCCCTGTTGTACTCAACAATATCAGTATAGACCACAAATTTTGACAAAATGTGTGACTAATTTGTCAAAACTTATATATTGACATAACACTTAACATTTTTGTTGAGTATACTTTGACAGCAACAAAATGTTCGGTCGATGGCCATTCATTTTCTTATCGTAACTAGTTGTTGTTTTTCCCTTTTGTACTCGACTTTCAGAACAGACCTACTGAAAATGTAATGGAAAAAAACCACATGCATTTTCGTCAGCAAAAGTCAGGTTATTATTTTTATTTTCATTGAGCGCAATCTCTCTGTAGAGGCTAGATGTTTTTCCCGCTGCTCCAAAGCTCAGTTTCTCGATCGAACTCTAAGATAAATATAAAGGAGTTCATTTGGGTCGCTGAAAGCAAGGGTGATGAAATCTTGACGATGAATGGCCGCTTTAATAGAATTATACCGAGCTGATGTCAGCAATCAACACAACAGGACCATTACATCACTTTTATGAGTCAGCAGTCACAGAAATCCCCTTCCCGAAGTCAAAGGCTTTGATTAATAAAGCTTTGGCTAAATTTCCTCAGGGAGCAATTGAACAGAGGAAATTTAGAGGCAAATTAAAAACACAAGTCCGTTGCACCCAGAAAGATGAGAAGCATTGCAGAATTCATTAATTGAGTGGAAAAATGCACTAATTATTTAGGGTATGATATTTTCTTTTTATTTTCGGCATCGAGTGATTAATATATCGATTACGAGCGAATGTCAATATTAAAAAAAGCGCGTAAATGGAAAAGAAAAATGGCAAGAAAAGGCGACATTTAAAAAGTAGCGTTTTTCCGAATCATTTTTTATTTAGCTTTGTCATGCTGCAGGAATGCTGTCGGTGTGAAAGCACAGTGCGAACTCGATGTTGCAGTTATGCGGTTTATGCGCGCAGCGCGAAAGAATGCTTAGGTTAAGGTAAGAAGACCTGACATTACATTCGTGCACTGAGAAATTGAAGTATGACTTCTGTGAGCACATATAAAGACTCATTTTCCCTTTTAGCAGCTGTGTGTGGCCATGAATAATTCCCTGTGAGTTTGTAATATTAGAGCTACTGTAAAACGTTACATGGAAATTCTAGGACACTTGGCACTTTATCCGGCATTGCATTAACGGCGCCGCATGGTTTTAATCATCTTCTTGATCCGTCTGTTAGCTACAGAAATAACATGGCTGTCTGAACTTTTAGTTACGGTAGCAGGAGAGGTCATGAAGAAAGCTTTGCTAACGTGTTTCCTGCATCTGACATTTGACCTTTGTTTTAGAGATCCGTCATTTATAACTGACATTGTCCCATTGCAAATTACTTTTGGCAAATTGCTTTTTCACTATCTGAAAAGGTCTGTTTCCGAATTAAAAACTGGGACACGACAAACATACCCTTCATCACTGCCCTCACACTCGTTCCTTCTATCCTCATTGGTCCTCTTCATTTCTTTTATTACTACAACCTCATTTTCTGATGCACTCGTATCACTATTATCAATAATTTATGAAATAAGTACAGATTTGTCTCTCCATCTTGCAAAAAGGAACCTACGACACATGCATAAAGGCTATTATACAGCCTGCCAATGCTTGTCAATAGTGCCAGCTACACAAAATATGCATCCCATAATCGGACTTTGTCAGTTCTGCAGGATGCTCAGATTTGTTGTTTTTATACAAGTGCATTAAAAATGACAAAAAAAAAATTTAGGTGTACGATTATAGGTTTTATAACCTTAACATTGTTAGCATAAAGACGGTAACACAAGCTATCATAGCATTATGGAGGAGTATTAATACACAAGAAAACTCTAGGTTAGCATTGAAAAGATGCAGTTGAAAAAAACAGCATATACTGAGTAGGTTTTGAAGCATGGATGCTGGTTTAAGCTTATTTAAGATGGCCCTTAGCTGGTTTAAACTGGTCCTGTGGAGTAGCTAGTTGCAGGACCAGCATAAAACCAGCACATATGACCAGCTAAACCAGCTTCAAAACCTACCTAACAAACTGTTTTTTTCAACAGGGGGATTCCTCACAAAGTTAGCAATTAATGTACCCGCGAAAGCTAATGTTAGCATCAAGGATGTCCATTATAAACATTATCATCAATGAGGTCTAAAATGCCTGAAAAAAGCAATTATTTAGCATCAACTAACTATTTCAGCAAACATGCCACTGTGAGTAGGTGTGGGTGTCTCCTACATGTGGGCTTGCCATCAGCATCTTAGCAAAAAACGTACCTGCAGCATATGCAGGGATAGCATCATGGGGGTGTAATAAACAAGAAAACTCTCTGATGGCATTCAGAAGATGTAGTATTTGTTAGCATCAAATATTTGAGAAAGCTAATATGTTAGCTATGTTAGCATCAAGCAGGTCTTCCTGAAAAAAAAAGAAGTTAACATCAGGAACACGTAGACAGCTTTCTGTTAGCATCTCAGTAGCAGTTGCTCACCTTTTTTGTTTTGTTTTGACGCCTACAAGTGAGGCTAGTCACGCTAACCAAACCTCTGTGATAGTTTTAAGAAATTTGAGTAATTATACAACCATATTATAGCTAATGTTAGCAATTGCAGTGCCAATAGTACTAGAACATTGTCTAGCATAAAGATCTAAAATATGTATTGAAAGCTAAAGTTAAACCCTGTCTACCTGAAGAAGGCTATCTGTTCACATCAAGAATGTGTAGGCAGCTTTCTGATATCATTCCCTTTCATCTCAGTAGCGGCTGCTCACCTTTTTTGTTTTGTTTTGACCTCTATCAGTAGGACTAACTGGAGTCATACTAACCAGCCAAACTAGTTTAAAGGAATTAGAGTAATTTCACAATGATTGTAGCTAACTTTAACAATAAAGATTGTCAATAATACCAGAAATTTGTCTAGCATAAAGGAGATCTAAAATATGTATTGAAAGCTAACGTTAGCATCAAGCAGTTCTACCTGAAGAAAGCTATCTGATCCCATCAAGAATGTGTAGGCAGCTTTCTGTTCGCGTTCCCTTTCATCTAAGCAGCTGCTCACCTTTTTTGCTTTGTTTTGACCTCTACCATTAGGGCTAACTGGAGTCATGCTATCCAGACGAACCTTTATTCTGCTCATTTGAATGAATTTGAGTCATTTCCCAGCGATTGTAGTATGAATATGTTAATGCATTCATTTCAAATTCCCAAAACTATAAGCGCTCCCATGCGATGGGCAGCAGTCAGGCAGTTCATCCCTGTTCAATTACATATTTATTTGATTAGGTGCAATGAAGCACATCTGCAGAGGATTACGTGTCGGAAGACGTCAAATGAAGGGAGATATTTGCCTCTTAAATTACTCTCACATTATCTAATGTCTTATTAGTGGACCAGAGCACCGAGAACCAAATGTTTAGCGGTTAAACTTCAGTGTGGGTCTTTTTTTGACAATGTAAATGACGGTCCCCAATGCAATTGCAGAAAACTTTGAGAAGAATGCTACTACGTGAAGTGAACAGGGTCGTGGAGTCACAGAGCTCATTCGGGTGACACAAGTTCAAGTCTGGCTCGTGTTATTTCCTGATGCTGTTCCCTGCTGAATGAATCAATAAAAGTGGCCAAAAATACAATTTTTTTCCTATTCCAACTAAGAGCTAGAGAGAGCGAGAAGGAGGATGTCCACGCCTCCTGCTGTGAGCCTTGTTGTGTGCCAATACTATGAAGGAAGCACACTGAGATCTCTCAGCGGGGACTGCGCACACACTTTCTGTTTGCCTTGTAACTCTGAACATTAGAGAAATAGCCCCATACTTTTACTGAGACAGTATCCAGCTTAAGGTACTTATTACTCAGATGAATCACCGCAAAGAAGACTTTCCAGGAAGCTAATATCTAGTCATTAACATACGTCTGCAAGTGAAAGGGATTTTAAAGCCGACTGCAGTGCCTCCATCCTTGACGTTGGATGTGGCTCCATATTGCAGAGGTGGCACTGAAGCATGAATTAGCTGCAATGAGGGGTCTCGCTAAGGCACATTAGCTACCACCCCATTCCAAGGGGGATCATTTTGTTATCTTTGGTAGGTCCATTTTCCAGCATGCACTGAAGCAGATGCGTTTTCTATTTATTCATGGCATACTTGCCAATCCATTTATCAGATTTTTTTTTCCATTAGGGTCATGCTGGTGCTAATCACATTCAGGGTAGTATGTTAAAATTAAAGTGTTTTATTATAGAAATGGAATGTGTTTTATACCATATTGGTTGTCAGCTGATATTGTTGTTGTTTTAATTATCATTATAGATATCGGACTTATATTTGTAGAATATTTAATTTAATTTTCTGTTTATCGGTATGGATATTAGCTATATTGGCTGATAATAAATTTGAGATAAAGGATATAAATGGGTTGATATATGTGTGTGTGTGTTTCTTTAGATATTTAATATAGCTAGGTTAAGTTATTTTTATTAATCTAGTTATCCAGCTATTGACTCTTTTTACGACTGCCAAGAGCATATTATTCCATAAATACAGTATTAAACTGATGTGTTATCGCAGGTATGCACTTGTTTACAGTGGCTTCAGAAATTACTCAAACAATCCGATGTTAGACCTGTAACTTTATGTTTTATAAATGTTGTCACCTCATACACAAAAGTGATTTAAATGGGTTCTAAAAAGTGGAAGCTGTCACACGAGACCCTGTCAGATTATAGTGCAATAAACAAAATGAAGCCGGAAAAAAAATTCACAACAGACTGCCAGACTCACACTGTGACATGGCAGCAGTCGCCTGCAGCTAAATGGAAGAACTTCATTTGCCCTTAACACTGTGGGGAGGAATTAAGACAGAAAGAAAATCAATCTAGACTCTTGTCCTCTGGTAAAGACCAGAATACTCTGAACTGATATCTTGATTGTGTGACTGAATTGTGGGAGAATTACTCAGGTAAGGCCAGGATTTGTTTTAAAGCAGATTTGATTATGACAGAATGGGGTTTTCCTTCCTGAATGAAATTCATCTTATTTAATTAAGGTTTTTTTTCTATTGAATGAATTTTAAGTTACATTGTGCCCACATTCTCCACCGGCTCTTTTTGTCACTTTTAGGCTGATGATACATGGGCCAACTTTTTGAGCAGTTGCCGCCAACAGGCCAACTACACGGCCTACGATCACCTCTCAAAAAGTTGCCCCAATATATCATCATGAACTGTCCTCTCATAAGGTTCACTTATAACGTGATTATTATATCCCATCAGAACTCTCAGTTTTGGTAGTTGTGGCAGTTTTGATTGGTTTGTGTACGTTTGACCGTCTACTTCCTGCGCAGATGGATGATGCTGTGTTTTTTTAGGGCATATAAATACGTTACATTTGGTTTCTCAGTTCATGAGCCCTTTAAAGAAAGTGGAAATATCATGTGCTTATACAAGGCTCAATGTGTCAGAGCATATGTACTAATCACTAGACCATAACTCAAGGACATGACGCTATTTGACACCCAGAAACCGCATTTCTATGTAAACAAACCCGTGAAGGCTGAATACTGCTGCCGTCACCAAACACTCAAGCAATTAGAGTCAAAGTATACATTTTGATGGTTTAAATATGGATTAAATGCTGCACACAAGACAACTTCACAGGAAGCCTTTTAAGATTACAGCCTTTCAGTGATAAGAGAGTCATTACTGGCGAAGGAAATAGTTATTCTATCGCTCTATCTTTCAAAAGTTAGATTGAGCATACTGTGTTTTTTAAGTTCAATGCAGAGCCCCGTCTTAAGGCGAAATATTTTGCCGCAATAATTGAAATATATGTTAAGCTTTTTTTATTTCGTTACATAAACTAACGGAAGCTTTGGAACTGGTGATGCGAATTACTCGGTATCGTTACGAGCAAACATTTTTCATTGTTTCTTTGTGTTTTTCGTCTTGTTTTCTCATTCTGACTCAGTTTGGTTACAGCTACCATCCTCCTACAAGAAGCATGTACAGTCTCTCTGAGCTATAAAACAGAATAACAGCACAGAGGATTATCAAATTATGTAGAACGTTGCTTCCAGCCAGGACATTTGTCAGCCATCTGCTCCGCATCTGAGCTGCTGTCTACATTTTGCTGTCCATCCAAAAAATAAAATGTAAGACATACTGTATATCAGCGTGAACATTTAAAGTTTTTGTTTTTATTACCATGAGCCTGTATTTGCTCACGGCCACTGTTAGCTGATGAGATGCAATGCTGGATATAATATCAGGATATTCAATGCTTGTCATTTTAAGACAAGATGGCTTTTCTTTCTTTGGGCTTCGCCTTTGTTTATGTTGAGCTCATTTTTATTTGTTTTTTTTTTAATGTAAACATGCTGGATGAACATGTTTCACTGTTCACATTTAATATCTTAAGATGTTGGGTCATGTTTAAAAACAAGCTCATTTTCATTAAGCTGTTCATCAAGCTGTTTTTAATTCATATATATATATATATATATATATATATATATATATATATATATATATATATATATATATATATTCAATTCACATATGAAGATTATTTTTACATTAAAATCATGATTTTGTTGGTTAACTGTATTTTTGTACTTAAAATACAACCAAACTGCACTTGATTGAGATTAACACAAAAAACAAAAAAAGTGTTAAAAATAATCACAAAAACAAAAGAAAACTCTCTCTCTGTCTCAATTAAATCAACCCAAAATGTATTCTACTACAATCAACTTCATGCATTGTTAAAGACAGCCTTTTCTAGCCGTTCTATGGTCATGCACCCATTTACAGTTACATTTTCTGCTGTCATTACTTCTACAGCATCTCTCCTGAAAGGAGGCCATTTTCATCTCGTCTTAATGGATAGGTTACCATGGCACTTATTAGGAATCCCTCTGTTGTGCCATTAAGGTTCCTGAAACGGAATTAAATCCCCGATAATGCACATCCGAGAACTTAAAGAGCTCTCTTCTCGCTCCGCTTCCATGCGTCACCGAATAAAACCTGCTTACCCCATTTTACCATCGGCACAAGTGTGTTATGTTTATGATGTGAGCATCTTCGGTTCCTCAAGGGGTTCCTGTGGCTCAGTGCACTTAAACAAGCGCGGTTTTGTTATATATTACAGCTGTCGGTTGGTATGCTGGGCTCTGACGTGTTTCACATATCATTTCATATCAAGATAAATGAGCTTCACGTGTTGGTCTTTGGCGTGTTGGGGATTGTAATGGCGTGGTAGGCTTTGTCTGACAACTGTTGATAGTGTGTTTATTTAAAGGGTGTGGGAGGTCGTCACAGACTTTAATTAAAGATCCACTTGAAAATGCAGTCGATGAAATATTGCCCATTTTGTCCATTTTTTTATTTATTCAGAATACTTAAAGTATTTTGCTGCCAAATATCCAACTAAAGTAAAGTTAACTATACAAGTCAAACACGAAACAATTACTTGTGAAAGTATGTTAAAGTTTTGATATTTGTCCATCACACAACCCATATATTTGGAAATCAGTGGTATTTTATGCATGTGTGTGTATAGATAGATAGATAGATAGAGAGAGAGAGAGAGAGAGAGAGAGAGAGAGAGATAGATATTTCCAATTATGAAAAAAACTTGTATCTTTTTAGTATTATTTTTAGTATAGTTTTTTATGCTTTAAGTGTTCGTTTGAGCTTTTTTGATTAATTAATGAAAATTATTTTGGATATTTTTAGTTACTGAAAACAATATAAGCTCAACAAGTGTCTTAAAATATCAATTAATTACATTAGTTTTTTTTCCAATAAGCCAAAAAAGTAGCCCAATAGAAATGGTTTTCATTAAAAAACCATTATGAACTATTAACGTTTTCAAGTCAAACTATTACAAAATTCCTTTTTTGTAGTGTATTTTGGGCATTTTTCCAATAGGATATAACGGCTGTTAAATCTTACCAATAAGTAAAATATAAAGATTATTAATAAATAATGATATTTGTAACATTTATAACAAAGTAATAATTAATGAAAAACGTGCTATTAGATTTTAGTCACTTTACGTTTTTGTGATTGCGTAAATGATTTTGTTTAAAGAAAAAAGAGTTACCTATTATAATGTAACGATTTTAGATTAAAAACCTGCGTATTTCCGTCTCAAAATGAATAGCTGAAAATGAATATTTGCGTTGGTTGCCGGGGTGTGGTATTTATGGCAGCGGTGGCTTGCCTTTGTTTGAGGAGCCAAGTGAGTGACATTGTTAGAGGCTGATAAAATAGGCAAATACACCGGTTCATTATCAGGCAGGAAAGAAGGGCAGCGGTGCAGGATAAACTGGATGGGAGGGCAGCGGTGCAGGAAGGAAGGGCAGAAACGACACACACACACACTTCAAACATCAAGAGTGCTGACTTTTCACCCGCGACACACACCAAAGAGCCTCCGGTCTGCTGCCGTGAATTGGTATTTGCTGGGCTGTGGAAATTCGTCCCAGCGACTGTGGCTCGCCGTTATTTGAGATGGCAGCGCTTCATACTCAAACGCGAAACTCGGCTTCGTGAAATGTCTGGTCCGAGATGATAAATGGAAACATTTCTGGAGTGTTTTCGCAATTTCGTAATCGGGTCACAGCCGATGCGTCATTTAGTGAATCGTTCTCAGCGCGACCCGAAATACTTCGAATCCTCCAGGAATTCCGTCACGCATTCCTCGGGAGTATAAATGGAGCTCCCCAAAGGAGAGAAATTGCAGGGCTTGCAGAGAACGTGTTATTTATGGTGTTTGTATCGAAACCAGCTGACCAGTCAGGACGTTCGCTTTTTGCGGTTAACGTAATTGGGATAGATGTAGTAGGCAGCTGGATAAACAGTGATGCCGTAATGGCATTTCCTAAACGCAATAAGTAAAATGTATGACTGTTTATCCACTGTTTATGACATTCTTTTGTGGAATCAAAAAGTTCACACAGCTCTTTCGTTACAATAAAAGTAAATAGGTACTGCAAGCTTTTGTCAAAACTAGCCCAAAACTAGCCTTGTCGCTATTCAGGGGGAATCAGAGTTGCCAGTTGCCAGGAAAAATCGAGTTTCCCCTGATAAAAGTTGCTAAATAACACGTTTCTGGGGCGGCTTCGATCCGCAGACGTGAAAAACATCCCGAGGAAAGAAAGCTGGACATTTCCGGTGGGGTTAAAAATACACATTTACTGTAATGTGATTCGGGTGAGCGTGTGATTTGTGAAAGCTGTGTGAGTGCAATCAGTGTAAGGGCTGATGGGAAATGCAGTCTAGGTCGAAGGTTGCAGAGTAGCATCTGGCTCTGAGTGAATCAAAGTCCAGGACTGAGTTCGTGACAATACTATTAACGCACATTATTTTTAAAATGAACTAAATAAAGTGGAAAAAAAAACGCCACTGCAAGCGTTTGCTTTGGAAAGAGCAGCCGGGACATTCTGCTAAATATCTCCTTTTTCATTCTACGGAGGAAATAAAGCCATACGCGTTTCGCATCAGCATAAGCGTTGGTAAATGATGCCAAAATGAACTTTCTGAGTGAACAGGCCTCAAACTGTAGTTCACGTTTTATCGTCAGAACAAAATATCTGTGGTCATCACTATAATTGAATCCTTCTTCACACGGGCCGGCTCTAAGCAAACAGAGTGAAAGATGCCTTGTCAGAGAAGGCTAGAATTGCAGTACTGAGTGATACCTTTTAAGCTACTTAATTCTTGATGAAAATCGATGCTCGTTGGTGTCAGAGCGGAAAATGGATGAAAAGTGAAACCATTGAAACAGAAAAGGCAAGGATGCTAAAATGATGCAAGAATCCATCTAGCAGCATCTGGAGATTAATAGCTTCACACTGGCTGAGAACTTTTGACTTAAGAAATTCTAACCTTTTACGAAATGTTCCGTCTCTCCGCACAACATTTCATTGAATATTGAGCTTTTAGCAGGTAATTTTGGTTTTTCTTGCCATTTGTAACAGCCTTTGCAATTATGCAGTAATGAGCGGCGCAAAATAAGGCATCTAATTTCCCTCCATTAAAATTTCTTTCATTGTGCCCTGACACTAACCCTTTTATACGAATGATGCCTCTGAAAAGAGTGTCTTGTTAGACCCATTTCCACATATGGATCAGGCTGGTTATTGAATTCTGTTTGACTGTCATCTCCATTAAAGAATATCCGGGTCTAACAGTTTCTTGGCCCAATCTGTTATAAGAAAAAGTAGCACTTTTTGCAAACCCAGCATAATATGTTTGGAGTTTCTCACTTTTTCCAGGGAGCAAAAATAGTGAAAGTATGGCTCAAAAACTCTCTGTAATCTAAGTCTAGTTTTATTCAGACACCATGCAGCCACTTCCTGTGGTTTTAGCTGCCTTTTTGCAAGTACACGTTCTGTTTTTGTCAGTGCACAAGTCTAAAATTAACACTTTCTCTTGGAATTGTTTGATTTCCTCTTGAGATCATAAACAGATGATGTACATTACATTCTATCTATAAAAAAAAATCAAATATAAAATATAAATATTTCCCTTATTAACTGAAATAACTAATAAATAACTATTAAAATTACTAAAATTTAGTTAAACATAAAAACAAAACAATACTGCTAAATTGACAAAAGCACATTACACAATGGCTAAAAACTAAATGAAACTCATAAAAAAATACAAGCTTTTTCAATATTTTAATAATTAATAATAGTAATTGAATAATTAAATTTTTATTTTATTTACTAAATATTATTTTGAATAATAATAATTTCTTTAGGAATTAAGAATAATTTACAAAATTATTATTTACAAATCTCATATCTCACAAATCATTTTAGACTTTCTTAAATATTTTCTTAAATATTTGTAGTAACTGTATATAACTATATATATATATATATATATATATATATATATATATATATATATATATATATATATATATAGTGATTCCTTGTATTCAATATTAATTATTAGGAAGTAATTAAATGCTTTAAAAGAATATTTAATTATTACTAATATTATAGAAAAATGTAACTATTTATTCATTTATTTATTAATATTTTGTATTATTATTTTATAAAAACATATTGTGTTCTTATTTTACATGCATCAGATATATACAGTAAAAGGGTTTATTTTGTAAATAATAATGAACATGTGTCTAATATATGTGTACAACTTTGATTTTAGATGTGATTAATAGCAATTAATCGTTTGACAGCACTGGTCAAATGTCATAGTATTAGGCCATTTTGTGAAAACACGTGACTAAATGTTCGAATTAACCAATCAGAATCAAGTATCCCAGAGCCGTGTGATACATACTCAAGTGTAATATCTTTCTCAGCTATCTTGAACATTTCAAGTAGGAAAAACGTTAAGAAATGGCTGGTCCCAACTCTTCATCTCATTTCCAAAGAGTAATTTATTCTTATAGATTTCTTTTGAGAAGTTCTCTAAGGGCATGTGCCTTTCTCCTTTGATAGCATTACAGTGATCACAGAATTACTGTACTTCCATGCGACTGCATGAATGAGACTGGTCTTCACCGCTGGCGCAGTCAATCCGAACAGACCTCAGATAAAATGAAAGCCGAAGAGAGGAGCCCTTGCTGGTTGTAAAAGGACCAATTAAGAGAATATGCCTTTAGAAAAACCGAAAAGCGAGGGAGAGCGAGAGAGTGATGGGCTCTTTTTTCATCTTTAATTCATTAATGTGAGGCATGTGGCAGCTTCAGAGCATGTACCCTTTCAAGCTCTCACCAATTATAGATCCCTCCGCTGTCTGCCTTTCTAGAGGTAACTGTAAGGAGGGAAGAGGGACATATCTGTTTTTTCCCTCTGTGGCTCTCCATGCTATGCTAACGCTCTACGCTACAAAAACACGTCTATAAAGCCGCCATTAGCCTTTGCCATTGCGGTCCGTGGAGCATATCACAAGGTCCACAGACCGCCTAGCGTTTACAGGCCTCGCGTTGACCTCATCTGAACGTAGCTGATGCAAAACAAGGCGCCTTGAGCATTCCTTGAAGTATTAGCCGGAGCTTGAGAATCAAAGTGGGGGATGTGAAGCTTTCGACCAGTCGAACCGTGAAAACAGAGCTAGCCGAAGAAAATACAAGACCTCAGCCTCCAGCAGCTGAATCCTGACTGAATTTGTGTGTGCTGCATGCGTTACGTGATGTTTAGAGTAACGTGCTAATGCTACAAAAACGGTCAAATGTATTTCGCTTTGTTAAACCTTCAAAACAGAAAGACAAAATTAAGTTTACACAAGGTGTCGCATTCCATGTCACATTTCAACGGTACATGATGGCCAATACATAACTCTGTATCTGCGACACTATTCTGCTGTTATATCAGGGAACATCTAAGAATAAAGTATGGAGGTGTTAAATGAGCTGTCGCTCAAGACAATCTCTCCAACGAAACTTACCGTTGAGCAGAGCATGTGCAAGCTGGGAGCGAAGTTGCATGACTTTTGCCTGAAGGAAATCTGGATCGTCCGTTTTCTCCTGGTCCAAGATTCCACTGATACCGCACCATTGCGAACGTGTATTTAAAGCCATATCATTAAACACTGTGTTAATATAATTAACAGTCTATAAGAAAGGCACATAACGAGGTGTTCCTTTCACGTGGAATTCTGTAAATTTGCTAAACGTAACCATGCTAGTATCAACGATACAAGTTCACCCGAAGTGCACGAATATAATTAGGTGCAGGGTACAACGGGCCTAAAGGTCCACTAATGTGCCATTCACTGCGTCTAAAATGGATAATTGGCTGCGTATGCAACATAATCATTTCGTGGCGTTATATAAACTGAAACTTTTATATTAGATGTGCTTAACCCTTTCGCGCGTATGACCAGATTGGAACGTTCAGTGCGTCACGTCATCAATTATTATATACGATATTTAAGAATTGGAATAAAAAAATCATAAAATTGACAGTGAGCATGTCTGTGAATATTAATAATAATAAAAAAAATCTAAATAAAACAATCCACGTGTCACAGATCGCTATTGGGACTGCGGTGCTTCGAGCACGATGCGTCGCCGTGGAAACAATAAGGCTAAACGTTTTAAAATAGCGGGTTAATAGCAATTAATCGTTTGACAGCACTAGTCAAATGTTCGAATTAACCAATCAGAATCGAGTATCCCAGAGCTGTGCGATACATACTTGTATAGCTTTCTCAGATCTTGAAAATTTCAAGTGTGAAAAACATTAAGAAATGGCTGGTCCCGACTCATTTCCGAAGAGCAATTTATTCTTAAAGAATTCTTTTGAGAAGTTTTCTAAGGGCAAGTGTAACATTTGTACTATTCTTGCTTGAGTCTGTCGTCAGGACAAGCTCATTTGCGTCTTTGTACGGATGTCAGAAGGATCCCAGCATAAGGAACAAGTGGATATTTCATGTTTAAGATCATTTAGATCAGATTACGGCTACTCTAAGTAAATCATTTCATAATGCTTCGTCTGGAACCGACCGTTTTATTTTGATTATGTTATCAAACACTCAAAGCGTGCGTTAGCAAGGGGACATTGATACTGTTTCCTGTATAATGACATATATAGGATAGCCAATCGTAACAGTGGACAACTGCTGAGAAGCCTTGAAGGACCCGCCCCCTTAAAACAGGTCGCTTTAAAAAAGAGGGTCAGGATGAGGGTTGAAACTAATACATATATATATATATATATATATATATATATATATATATATATATATATATATATATATTTTTTTTTTTTTTTTTTTTTTTTTTGTGCTTTATTATGAGTATATCATAAGTAAATCTCAAGTAAAAAAACATATCATGACCCCTTCAAAACATTTTAAAAAAGCGAGTGATTTCATTCGCCAGAGAGTGGGGAACTGAAGCATGAAAATGAAGCGATTGCAAAATGCTTTTGAGCGGGGGAAGCTGCGTTTCATGCACATAAGAGACGACCAAACCAAGCATTACGTGGATTTTAGCGGTATTGTTTCAGCAGTTTCCACACAGAGCACAGTTGGTAAATGTTGTTTGGGCATTGTCCCAGATTACCAAGCAAATGGCGATGGCAAACAGTGTTTTATTGCCGTAGATATGAAACCGCGCTGAGGGAAGAGGCAGAGACACAGACTTTTATCAGATTGTTAAAACGGCATATATAGCATACGAAAATACTATGAAGGCTACTAACAATAGAATAGTTTCTCGCATTGAGGTGTGACTTCCATATAATGTGTTATGGGACGTAAATAATGTACATGAATAAACGTAAATACAATTAAAATGTAAAGATAACCAAATAATAATGCGCAAGCAGATGATGTTTCTCGGTCGATTAATTCCCCATGTTTAGAAAGTGACGATAACGCGATGGCGGGAAGTAATGAAGCGTGCGAACCCGTAAGCGCGGCTGCGGTTGGTTTTCGTCTTTTTGCTAATCCTCGCGGATTTGAGACGATGCAAAGAAGGTAATTGCTAAGTCAATAAACCTAAATTTAGGCCATGGAGTTTATTTCGTTTTAGCCTATTTAACGTGGCGGGCTAAATTTAATCCTTTTGCGGCAAAATAATGAAAAAAAAACTTCTCGGGTTGCCAGCAGAACACTTAGCGAGATGAAAAAAGGACTGGCTAATAGCCGCGTCGCCCGCACGCTTGGCCCGCCGTGTCTTTGTAGATCGCACGTGGTAAAGGGTGCAGCGGGGTCGATGCCGCAAGCAGGTAGTACAACGTGATTTTAACCGGACCTCATCGTGCCCAACAGCTGGGTTTATAGCGCACCACTGGCCTTAGCGATTTAACAAAGCGGCCTTTGACTGCCTCACACCGGAACGGGGCTTAAAGGCAATGTTTACGTGTATATATGCACAATTTACACAGCAATAAGCAAAATGATATGGGCTAGGGAAAAAAAAGGACTATAGGTGCGCCCCCGAGGATCCCACCCGCTGCACGCTCTCCCGCCGAAGGCCGAGTGCGGCCGTTTTAAGCGTTTCCCCATCGCGTAGAACAGGAATAACTAATTGTATATTTCAAAATGCAAAGCAATTCCACCGAGGGAGTTCTGAAGGACTGCGTGAAACAGGATTTCATGTGTCTGTTCCCAGAGGAGGCCAATACATCAGCGTGCCAAACAGACTTTTTTTCTCCGACTCAAATGACGCAAAGCAAAATAAAGCGAAAAATGAATCTTTTTAGATAAAAAAAATGTTCCTGGTTTCAGCTGGCATCTGTTGTTTTCAGAAATTGACTGTTAAATAAAAAATAATAAATGAAAGAGAGACAATGGTGAGATTCAGCAATATTTCATAATCTTGCTATTTTACATTATACATGATAAATTGAGAGTCCAGTTGTGGTAAATAGACAATGTGAATATATTTTTATTTATTATATTCTTTATTACACAACATTGTTATATTGTTATTATATAATTTATGCTATCATAGTTATTTATTATACAGTGTATACAAATTAGATTACAATATATATTTCATATATATATATAGTATATTGCATTAAGGTATACTGTATTATATTCATATGTAATAAATGTATTTGATTACATTTTATGATGTAATAGCGCTGTCAAATTAATACATAAAATATCCAAAATGAAAGTTTTGTGTATATTTATTATCTATTACTATATGTAAATACACGCACACATACAGTATATATTTCGTAAATATTTACATATTTTTATGTTCATATTAATATTTTTTATATCATATTGAAACATGTTAAATATATACATATTTTTACACATATATACATAAATGTATACATAATAAATATACACAGTATGCACACATGAACAAAAACTTATTTTGGATATGAAAAATCGTTTAACAGCACAATAAAGATGGCTCAGTAAATTTAACCTATTAATGCATGTTTGTCATTTTATATTCTTTCGCCACTTCGTTCTTTTTTTTATGTGTTTTCTCAAATAATTATTGCGTTCGTATCAATCTGTACACAACGTCGGATCACGACACGTTTTCCTTAGTCTTAGCCAAATCGCTTACTACAACTTTGGAAGGCATTAACGAACCTATAAAGAGACTCAAAACGTACAGTATGTACCAAAAGCTAAATACTTTTAGATCTGCTTCTAATAGCTCTCACATCTCTGGGTGTTTGTGACTGTAGATGAGCGACTGTGTAGTCCTAATAACATTCAGGCCCCAAATGAACCTGCCTCGTGAGATGCTTTATGAGCTTCTTATACAGCGGCGCTTTGCAATGCTCCATTAGTGCTTAGTATAAACTGTACACACTGTCGCACAATACAACAGCTCCCTGGAAGCTGGTATTCTACGAGGATGCTCATTAAGCTAGACGAGGAAAACCAAATGGAAATAACAGCTAATCTCTCCTATGGTTGTGGATGCGTGGTTTGGGGTTCATTCCACAAAATGCAGCTGCTTCTTTTTCTCACTTCGATCCCAGACGATCTAGCTTATCTATCTTGAGAAATACGTGAGGACGCGCTGCGTAGGAGGTATTTTTGCCTATTAAGTTATTAAAGACCCGACCGCTCCGGGTTCAGTCAAAACAGGAGTGTGAAAACCCTCCTCCCGGCAAACAGTGACGGAAAATCGCATGGATTTTTTTTTTTTTTTTTCCTTCAGGCTCCTAATATCGCTTCTGGAGAATTCCACAGTGATCCTGAACTTCAAAGCCATTGGAATTTGATTAATTTTTCACTTTGAGGGCCGTTACTAATCTGCGTCGAGATCTACTTTTAGATTTAAGCCGCAGTGCTGAGCAGGTCTGTCAGAATTCTGAGCTCATTGAATAAAATGCCGGAGCGCAAGTACAGTGCGCATGATAATACGATCTTTGGTTTGATAACATTTATTCAATTGAAAGCCAGCGCTGTAGTCACAAATACCATTTTTTCGTTTGATTTTGTACGATTTTGCACCAGTGCCAGGTAGTTTTACGGGTGAGGTTTGGTCATTCGTGCAAATTCATAACAATTGGGGAACACATAAAATACGTACGATTTAGCAAAAATAATATAAATTCATTCAAGTACTAGTGAGGTCCGATGAATTAGCCACCTCATAAAATATGTGCGAACTGTCCTAAGATCGGATTGTTGTTGTGTTTAAATACGGGAGAAATCCTGAACCACACATTCGCTAGTCAAAAATAACGAGAAAAGGATTTTATTGGATGTTTTAACGGTTTAAAGGAATTTGGTTTCATATTAAAGACTTTTTTCTTTAGGATGGACGTTATGATCAAGGATGGAAGCTTTGATTTCAGTAGCGTTCACACACAACTTCCCCAACATAAAACTCAACGATGGAATTACTAAAGTACTTTATACCGTACCAGCATATGCTAATTGTAACATAGACATATTGCACAACCTGTTGTGGAATAATTTCTGACACGACGCCTAAACGGATCTGAGTAATACTGTATTGAGGCCTTGCTTTCAGTTTGCCGTAGGTTTTGTGGCATCAGCTCTTTCTTGTGCTTGTTGCTACATCAAACAAACAAACTATATGCGATGCGACACTTCCCGTGCTGTCCGTGTTCCAATTTGCATGCTAAAGTCTGAGCGTCGTCTTTCATCTCCGCTCTTGATGTTGAAAGCGCAAATGCTGGAAAAGAGTAAACAAAGGACGAGTGAGGTCCGGTCACAACAGCTCAGCCCGAGTGGAACACGAAGCTCTCAACGTGTCGGAGGTCTCCGCCGATGACAAGTGTGTGTCAGATGCCATGATGTTTTGTGGGCACTGAGGACGTTGGCGTACGAGTAGATCAGCATTTGTATCATGCGCTAGAAAACTATGAGGTCAGTGTGAAGTAGACATAAATTAGCTTAACATTTTATTCAGTGGTTATTCTTTGTGGACGTTTTTTTAAAGCGGAGTCAATATAGCTTGAGAGGTTACTTTTAAAAGTAGCGCAATTCATGACTGATAAAATCTGGTGTTATTCGATTGCATTCTTCTTCTCTGTCTTTCTGCATTGAGAAAAAAAATTACTCAGGGAAACTTTTTTAACCCGATTTGATAGTTCGCCCAAAAATAAAAAGTGCTGAGCATGTACTCACCCTAAGGCCATCCAAGATATAGATGGAGAAAGCATGAATAGAGGATCATGAATAGAAGATTCAAGTTTTAGCTGGAAACAAAGGTTCATAGTTGAAAAACATCTTAATGGTGGGTTTGTTTCTTACAAATGCATTTTTTTTTTCACTTCACAATATGTTTATCGATAGACTGGAGCAAGTGATATAATGCTGCATTTCTCCAGATCTGTTCAGATTCATTTTCAATTTTGGTGGACTTCCTTTAAAGGAGCCTCGAACTGAGAAACCAAAATCCCCTTGATCTTTTGACATATAAGACATATATTGCGCTATAAAAACATCCTGCAAGTTTCAGTATTGAGACCTTAGTTGTTAGTCTGAAAACAGCTCGTTTTGAAGCTCCAAAACAACAGCTTTTGGAATGTTCTACTCTATAATGTAATAGAGTGGACAGGCACCGTCTCCACAGAAGAAGATCAACGCCTGCTTCTACAGCGCTGCCTGTTGAGCTCCGCCCACCGATTAACGCATGTAGTGTTTACGAGAGAGGTGTACACAGGTCTACACAAAAATCAAATGATAAAGATGGCTCAGAAGACAACAACACGCTATGCAGAACCAAGTTGTGGAATAGCTGTGTTTGCATTGCTTTAGGAAAGAGCGAATTTACTTTTTTTAATGAAGAACCAGACCACGCCAGTAAGAACTAGGTCTTTCGTTCACTCCATTTTACAGTGGACTTGTTTATGAACAAGGCACAAGTCAATTTTCACAAAGGCTTTAATCGTAGACTTTATTATTAGATCCAATAAGACGGTCACGTCGCAAAACAAATGTAACTGTTTTGTTAGTCACTATCGCTTTGTCCCTTCTTACAGATCGTTTGGTATGTGCTGATTTATTTATGCATTTTTGATCTAAACCACAGCAGCGTCCATCAATGAGGAATGATGCAAGGTCTAGAAATGATAAAAGTTTATAAAACATATTTTAATATGATGTCACATTTTTGTTACACTGTGTTGTGTGAGACGCTACAAGAGTTACGAAAGCAATGATCAAGCACATCCATCCAGCCCACGTTTCCATAAGAAATCAAAAGAAAAACAGCACAGTGGGATTCAAAAAAACATTTTGAGTGAACGTTCTATCTTTTTTTTTTTTCCCCACAGTGCATTAAAAATTATTCATCTTTGATACTAATTTACACAGGTTAGATGTTTCAATTTTGTATATATGGGTTTTCTAAGTAGCGGATATAAACTGGAATATTGTATCAAAGTGCATAGGCTGTTAGGGGCTCGATTGGAGATTCTGACTCTGACTTGAAGTCATTTATTAACATGTGCAAGCGGAAAAATTGAGACTAATTTGAACATGATTGAAGTGACTGCAAAGATCATTTCCTGGTAAAGTTAACCATTATCAGGAATGTACGTTTTTTTACACTTGTGTAAACCTTTGCTGACATCCAGTATTCTGTTAAGAGTGTTTTTAATGGTTCTGTACATCTCTTAGAAATGCGATGCGTTATTCAGTCGATAACCTGATTTATTTGTTTCATTCCAGTTTCATTAAATGCCATTGTGCATTTTGTTCTATGGCGCTCTGCAAATCACCGATTTTATTCACTACAGAAGTAGCTTATCAACATGTTAAAATCAAACTCTATTGGAATCAACAATTGGCGCATTTCATTTAAAAGCGCCCTATTCAGTTTTACATGCTTAGAATTGATGTGCCCGTCCGTTGAACCCTCTGAAAGCTTTTATTTCTAAAGGCCTTTTGAAGTAGGTTTATTTTAGAACAGTAGATTAACTTAGCATGGCTCCAGATATACCAAGGTCACGGGTTCGAATCCAGGGAACGCACATGGAAAACAACCTCGAATGCCAACCGCTTGGCATTGAACGAGCGCAATGTGCAAATATAGATGCGGTTTAATGACGATAAATAAGTCAAGTCTCCCGCGCAGATCGCTAGTCGCGCGACGAGCGGGTTATTATATTTTGATTACGCATCGCAAACACACGCAACAGTTAATCGTTCACAATTACGCTCAGAACATCCATTAAGAAAGTCAATTTTCCTTTCGGTTAGGATGCTGCCTTAAAAAGTAGCTGCTTATGTAGGCAGCGAGGCAGCTCATTAGGTTTAGCGTCTCTCGACAACACATGTGAAGTAGAACAATGTGCCAAGGCATGCCAAGTTACTCAAAGGTTCACTAAGTTTTTAACATAAAAGCCTATTGTGGGCCTTGTTAAGCAGAAAGCCATGTGTTTGTATACAAATCCACATTAAGGAGTTTTAATTGTAACCATTGCTTCTGGCTAAAATACAAGTCCATAATCCATAATAATGCTTTCTCCGGTGAAAAAAAAAATCCATCCCCGTTCTCCTCTCACATCAGAATCGACCAACATATTTGTTTTCACGTATATTTCTCTCCTGATTCAGTTTTTTTTAACGGAGCAAGCAATTTTATTTGGATTATAGATTTTTTTTTTTAATTGACAAGATGTTAATTGATGAACTGGTTATGGGTTATTGTTCTTTTATCAGCTGTTTGGACTTTCACTGAGATGGCAGAGGATGTATTTCTCCAAACCTGCGCCAACGCGAAAACAGTCACATCTACATTTTGGATGGCCTGAGGATTAAAAAAAATAAATACATTTGGGCTAAGCTGTTCCTTTAACGCACAGACTTCTGATCAGTCAGTTTGTGGGGAAATCAATCTCTCCAGAATCACTTCTTTCTCACTAATATGCCCGCGCTGGTCAGGTACCTGAGCTAATGGCTCCCGAAGTACTTCTGTCAATGAGAAGGCTTCTATTAATTATTCAGTCCTCACCGTGGCTCTGAAACCATAGTGATACCTTACGTGGTATTCACAACAGTCTGCAGCCAGTGCTGACGCAGGACAAGTCAGCTTTTAGCGTATTTCCCCCCGGATTGGATAATTAGAAAAAGGTGAAATTAGACACTTTAGAAAATGTGAAATGTGGTGCAGGCTGATAGACAATGGATGGGGAGAACTCATCTAATTTCGTCTCGGTGGCAGCGGGGACTAGTTGTCAGTTGTCACGTTGCTATTGAGTCCTCATTTTGAACCATTTAATTAGTGTTTCTTTGTTCTGAAGAAAAAAAAAGAGATTTTATATGCCGTTTACGTTTCGTTGATCGAGTTCAACCATATTATTACTCCATTATGACAACTTACCCAATATGCCAACTGCGTGCAACGGCCCGAACCTTTTTCGAGTACAACAACAGTGGAATTTCGGCTTCGATGCTTCTCGCTCCGAATAAAAACTAAACAGGTGAACTCCAGACTGGAAATGAATACAAAACGACAATTAGGAAACGTATTCGTCCACGCGCGGCTGGCTGCCCCGGCCATAACATATACCGATAAGAAAAATGTTTATATGCGAGACTGAATGACTAGAAAATGGATTTCCATTGATGAAAAGGTCCTGCAGAATCGCAGTGCTGACGGAGAAAAAAAAAGTTACTTTAAAATCAGTCGGTGGCTGTGGCAAAACATTTACCACAATATGACTGCACGCTATCGATTTATTTTGTCAGAATAAACGGCTAGTTCTGAATGGCGTCGGTGGTTTCTTATCGCCCCCGTGACGGTGCACTTACGACATCTACCAGCAGGGGCTAACTGTCGAGGCTAACCAGCCAAACCTCGGACCCTTGGCGAGTTAAACTCGTTCATTCACCGCGCTCGGCGGCGGGGAGCGAACGAGCGAGCTCGCGAGCGTCTGGGCAGACTCGCGAGGAGTGGGCGTGATTCTGAGCAGATCACGTGGGATTCTCCCCTAAGTAGGCGGTGACGTCGCAGGGGCTCAGTCAGTCAGTCAGTCAGCGGAGCGGCGTCATCTCAACAGCTGCTTTCCCTCCCACTAGCCCACCCCGCGCATCATTTGGGGAAGAAGAGAGGCTTCGCTGCCTCCTACTGCACTTCAGGGTCGTGTTCCGTTAGACCAGGCACGGAGAGGGCCTTTCGCTGCCGTTATTCTGGCGGAAAGAATGTTCCCCCCCGCGTTACTTCACTGGACGTACCTCGCAGTGACTGCAGACGAGCGACGTAGAACGTGAGCGTTGAAGTTGTTTTTTTTTTTCTTCACATCCGTTCCCGCCTCTAGTCGATGTTTGTATTTGCGAGGAAACCACGGGCGTTCGCCGTTTAGCGAAAGTAGCGGTATCGGCGACAGCGCCACGGACAAATTCGCGGGAGCTCAAGCCTAATGTGTGCGGTGCCAGACAACAATAGCTCCTGACAGATGGAAGGAGGGGGTCTGCTCGACGGATTCAAGATGGAAAACGAAGAAATGCGCCTAAGTTCTTGCGAGTAGCGCGAAGTGAAGGGGTGGTTTGTCGTCGGGGGCTTTTTTTGGTAGCGCTGGAGGGTATGATGGCGCGCGGTGCGGGTCCACAGACGGAGCGCGCATCTTTCCGCTCTGTCACAGAGTGAGGTAGGTCTCACAACATACAGATGTCCTGATGAAATGTTGGTTTTCCTTCTACTTATCACTCTTTGCCGTGCTTTAAAGGAACCGTGTCCGTTTCAAACCCCGTAACGATTACCGGGGAAGACCAGTAAGTAGTTCGAACCTAAGTTGTGTGTAAACAGCGCGGGCACGTTTTTAAAGGGCGATGCAGGAGACTCGATTCTAATTCTTGAACACTGTTCACACCGGGAGTGTTAAAAATTTGCATCCGCTGACCAAGAAAAGATGTTGCCAGATGTTGAAAATATGGGGAAGTGCCCCAGATCTAGCTAAGTAAGGTAAGAAAGCAGCGCTGCTACCCATTGAGGCGGATTTTTGAGAGATTTCCATCAACCACGGCTGGGAAACACCTTTTATGTCATAATGATAGTAAAAAAAAAAAGAGAGAACAGGTGGGACTTTACCCGCATGCTCTCGAAACAAGTGTTTCTTCCAGTTAACCAGATGATAAAAAATGAGTACAATGCAGAGACACTTAATATATGGTGATTTTAGTAACATTCATGCATCAAATACGTTGCGGTTCGTTTAAAGGACTGTAATGTTGTTCAGCAGCAATAGCTGCAGATTGTGACAGTAATGTGCATGAATCAACAAACCTGTGTGGTCTCATGGGAGATGAGACGTCACATTAGTCACATAAGCCATATTGACATTAAAAAAAAACAATTGGAAACAACCTGCTGAAGTATGCAGAGGCCAATATATGCTGGCATGCTTCAAGTATCTCGCACAAATGATTCCACCAGGTGTGTGTGTGTTTTAATTTGGCCACAGTTGTCTTTTAGCAGAACTGGGGGGATGGTATTCATCTCAGTCCAAGTTATGCATGACAGATGCTTTGAGAATAAAATGCTTTGAGATGCATCCTCGTGATACGTGATTCATTAAACTCACCTTTCAAAGGAACGTTCACAAACTTCTGAATGAGGTTTTTAAAGACCCTGGCATTTGAGTAATGGATGCAATTATATGTCAAGCACGGCCCGGATGTGTCCCAGTGAGGGCCAGGTTTAAAAAGCGGTGTCATGTCTAAAACATATATAAAAACGCAACCGTCGTAGATATGAACGGTGACCGAGCAAACGCAGAACCCATGATGAGCGTTTTCACGTGGGACAAGCAATGTCAAATTAATCATTCCTTCTGGGAGAATCACTAGCGCATAAGAAGATTTATTGAATCTGGTGCGCATTTTTTGGGATTGTGCATCGCGTTATTGCCCTCTGTATATATATATATATATATATATAGTTATTTAAATGAGTCAGTTATTCATTGTCTTGGCGGTTTTTGCTCTTATTAAAAGGTGCATGTTCAAATTATGGCAGAATGCTCATGCAGAAACTGAACATATACAAAAAAAACAATGCGTGCAAGTTATTTCTAATATTAGGCCTCTTGGGGTGTCGTTGCAAATGCATGTCTTTTTTAGAGAGACACGCTACATTCGTTTATTAAATTGAAACGTGGATTAACATCTCAACAATACATCGGTTATGGAAAAAGTGTTAAGGCAAAGACCTGTGGGAGCGAGTGCATTAAAAAGCTCCCGCTTTTATTATTTTACCGTAGACTGATTGCTGAGTTATGATGATCTCCATCATATTAACTTTGTTTGCAGGTGCTTCCTATCAGAAGTCTAATAGCCTCATGTTGCTCTTCTAATTGCTGACCGCTGTGGCCACATCACGCTCCTAATTTCAGTAACCGTATGAAACAAAAAAAACCGGTGTAGCTGGAAACTAAAATAACAAGCAGCCGATTTAATGAATTTCTCTCTAAATATTTATTTGTCCTCCCGTTCCTCCGAACAATGTGTGTGACTTTGGCAAAAACAAAAACACCTAGCACCCGAGCGAGAGCAGTACGTAGCATTCTCTAGTGAGGCTCTCATTACAGGATATCAAATGGTTGACAAAGGAAACCTTTGGAGCATTTCATTCGCTCTGTTCTGAAGTGTGTTAACCTTTAAAGTAAAGCCAGGCTTAGCCTCTTTCCATCTTACTGTAATTGCCCACGCTGGGTGAGCACATTTGGTTGAAAAGGTTATCATCCTCTGATCCAGCTGTTGCAACAAAACAAAAACATCCAAACAGACGAACATTTAGTAGGTAGATTAAAGGATAGCACGTTGAACTCGCGAACTAGGTATGAAATAAGGCGTAGAATTCAATGTCAGTGAAAGATGCCAGAAGGTCCCAATAAATGTTAACTGAGCAATGGTTTATATGTTTGGTTGTATGAAGTTTGCACAGTTTTAAACCCTAATTTACATGGTTTTAACCAGTAAAAATTCAGAGTCAGTGAGGGTTTTTTTTTTAAAGAAACTAATATTTTTATTAATTGATGATGCAACAGTAATAATTAAGAAATTCTATTTCAAATTAGGATACTTATATTCATCAAATCATCCTGAATAATTTTACTTTAAAGTATTAAGCAGCACAGCTAATAAAAGACTAATGACAAGAAGTATTTCTTGAGCAACAAATGAATTTTGAATTAATGAGGCTGAAAATGTAGCTTTTCCTTTGCATGAATAAATTACATTTTAATGTATATTAAAACACAAAACAGTTATTTTAAATTGTAAAAATGTTTTATAATTTTACTGATTTTACCATATTTTTCGTTGACATGCATAAAGGTCTTCTTAAAAAAAAAAACTGAAACCCATACTTTTTGATCACATCTGTAATATAATGTAGTCTAAGTATATATTTATAATATAGGCCTAAACAAAATGTAAACTATAGATGTTCTTGAATTAAGTTGGTTAACACTGCATTTGTGTAAGGTAATGGAATAAGATAATAATTATGATAATGATAATAATTAGAAAAAAATATTAATAGATATTTTATGTAAAATGACCTATTTGCCATTGTATGGTAATGTTCGATGTTGGCTAATAGTTTATGAAATGTATGATTCTGAGAACAACAACAAAAAAATAGGGCACCAATTTGTGCCATATTGTCATAGAACATTTATAAGCACTACTTCTGATGCTCTCAAAACGAGCCTGAACAAAACATGACTTTCAAAAACAAGACCTCTGCTTTACCTTTGCAATAATTTCTCTTCTATTTTTAGATCACCATTACTGGGAGGAGGTTCTACAATATAATAACCCCCAGTGTGAGAAAGCAATGGTTAAGAGAGGAAATTGCTGGCAGGGAGGCCTTTCCCTCTGGTGCAGTGTTGATAAGTTTAAGGTGGAGGGTGAATAAGGGGTGAGGGCTGTTATCACTCGCTGCTTCTGGCTGCGGATCCTGCAACACTGCTTGCTGGAGCCTGAAAATTCATTTTGACGGATGCTTCCCCTCTCTGGCTGTTAGAGTGCATCTGGGTGGGGAGGTGGCTTAGAGGGCCTCTGAGGCAGCAGTGTTCTCACTGAATGCCATGTTGTGCAAACCTGCAATTTAAACTCTCACGCAGGGCAGTAAAGGTTAGCTCATGATATGCAGAGACCCCCGTTAGCAATCTCCCCCACAGCGTTGCCATGTACGGCAAATGCAGGAGACTCGAAAATCATAACATTAGTGGTGTATGGAGAAGATTTATGCTGTCATAAACCTTGGTTGTTTCGAAAATCACCAATGAATTTGCAGGTGATGCCATTGCTAACGTGACTTCTACTGTGGCAGTACACGGCTCGTGAATGTAATTTAAGATCTTCTGCCATTCACTGTACTGCGATACTCCTCAGTGTTACTCATTGTTTTTCTCTCCTCATTCTTAGAGCACAGAGACATCAGTCTGAGGAAGCAGTCGTCCTTCAGAAGGGAACTGCCCCAAAGCATGACCGTCTGTCACTGGGGAGGGTCAGAGAAACGCATTCCTGCAACTCTCATGAACAGTTTGTCATCTCCCTTGTAGGTCCACCTGCGGCCCTGAACACACCCATCTGCCAGCTCAGATAACCCTCAGGCTGTTTGCAACACATGTTTGATGTGATTGGTTGTGACCGCCGCGCTTTGCTAAGCAGCCCCGCTCTACATCATGCAGTGGCGTCGGCGACACTGCTGCCCCATCAAGATGACCTGGAATGTCAAGCGGTCACTCTTCCGCACACATGTAGCAGGCCTTCTCTCGCTGGCCTCACTCTTCGCCCTCTTTCTCATCTACTGCCACCAGGATTTGCTGCAGGGCCGGAGTTGGTTGCGAGACAACCCCTTGGTTTACACCATGCGGGGTTTGCGCCCCCACAAGGAGCGTGCAAAGGGAAACCAAAGCTCACTGCGAAGCCTCTGGAAAGACAACAGCTACGTGCTGCCCAAACCGTCTGTTAACTTCAATTTCACTTCTCACCAGGCAGAGATCACTGCCCGGGGGATTGTGGGATTGGAGATCTCGCCGAGCGGGAACAACTCGACCACTAACGGCAACACCAAGAGCTTGCACAGGGAAATGGGAGTGGGAGGTCGTCTGGCAGCCCAGCCTTATCACTGGCTGCTTAATGAGCCCTACAAGTGCAACGAAAGCAGTCCCTTCCTGGTTTTGCTAATTGCTGCCGAGCCAAGGCAGTTGGAGGCAAGGAATGCCATCAGACAGACCTGGGGCAATGAGAGCGTGGCCTTGGGTTACGGGTTCGTGCGACTCTTTCTGTTGGGAAGGATACCCAATGCGTATCCCCAGAGCTCCATTGAGGAGGAGAGCTTGCAGTACCATGACATCATCCAGCAGGACTTCTTGGACACCTATTACAACCTTACCATCAAAACACTGATGGGCATGAGCTGGGTTGCTCGCTATTGCCCACACGCCCGCTATGTCATGAAGACGGACAGTGACATGTTTGTCAACACAGAATATCTCATCCAAAAGCTGCTAAAGCCAAACATGGCACCTCGACAGAATTACTTCACAGGCTACCTAATGAGAGGCTACGCTCCCAACCGCAACAAGGACAGTAAGTGGTACATGCCACCAGAGCTGTATTCCAGCGAGAGATATCCTATATTTTGCTCCGGGACAGGCTATGTGTTCTCTGGGGACATGGCGGCGAAAATCTACAATGCCTCGTTGAGCATCCGTCGCCTTCACCTCGAGGATGTGTATGTAGGAATCTGTCTGGCCAAACTGCGGATCGACCCAGTGCCACCACCAAATGAGTTTCTCTTCAACCACTGGAGAGTGTCGTACTCCAGCTGCAAATACAGTCACCTGATCACCTCTCACCAGTTCCAGCCCAACGAACTCATTAAATATTGGAGTCACTTACAAAGCAACAAGCACAATCCTTGCCTTAACATGGCGAAGGATAAGAGCGGGCGACCGCGTCATAGGAAGTTGCAGTGGGAAGGTCTTCGGTGATTAGTCAGGGCTCAGGGTGCAGTAGTATTGCCACAGCATGTGCAAAATGCAGCAGTCTATGAGGTAGGGAACAGCACAGTGTTTTTGGTATTGTGAATCAAAACTATTTTTTTAATTTCAGAGAGATGTTATGTATTGTAATCCTGTCTTTTTAAAGGGAAGTGAGAGACATCTGCGCGTGCAGTATCTAGCATGCACAACAACAACCATCCAGTGGCGAAGCCGCCATTTTCAGGTGCCAATTAACCGAGACATATAAAGAGGTTACCGAACTTCCTCTTCAAGCTAACGTTCGAACGGTATTACTAAGGGCCAATTTTATCGAGATCCTCACTGTTTCTGTAAACAAAAGAAGAAGAAAAAAATGGGGAATATCATATGGTGGTGTATCTGTACTGTGACGCATTTGATTCTCAATGATGTCCACCCCCGACATTATGAGATGATGTTGATTTTTCTATCTACCTACAACCTTCGAATGGTTTACAGTAACCAAACCAAATTAAAAACAGTATGTGTAAAAGAAAATATATGGAATTTTAATTGCATCATAGATGTCAGATATGATAAAAATAATATTTTTCAAAGCTTTACAATGACTAAATATACAGGTCTGCCCTTGCTTAGGGCAAGTTAAAACTATTTATTAAATGTATTTCTTAAGCACATTGTCTTGGAGGTGTCGTCTCTTTCAAGTGTTGTTCAAATGATGTGACATTACCCGAATACTATGTAATACCAAATACAGAAATCCTATATACAATGTTATTTAGATCCAAACTAATTTCACTAAACAAATGCAGCGCAATAGCCAAAACCCACAAACAGACAATAAAAAGCACGAAGAGTTGAAAGCATCTTTGGTTACCTCGGTGACCCCCGGAGAATTGTCAGCGGCGTAAATCTTGACAGGAGACTGTAGATTTGATCAAATAAACATTATTGCAAATAATTCCGTTCTAATTGACTTTTACAGACAGTTGCACCCTTCATTTGCAAAACTAAAAATGTCTTAGTTGTCAAAATTTGCATAATTAATGCAAATTTCAAAACATTATGGAGAAATATCAACATTCAAATCACCATTATGTACTCATTAAATTAAAATGAGACTTGAAAAATCCCAGAATCAGTCCCCAGATGGAACCGAAGACTAATGCGTTAATGATAAAGTAGATAGTGTTGCTCTGGGTCAAAATATATAATTAGTGGGGGGGCTTCACAACACATTAGCTGAGAGTAATCCAATTAAATTGACGCTGGCAACATTTGAAGGGTTTATTTATCATTTTCATTTCTCATTTGTCAGTCTAATTTTAATTAACCACATATTCGAGTGACTACGATAAGTGCTCGATGCAGAAATGGTGCATCAATTACAGGTGACTCAGAAGACGTTTCAGTGCACCCTTCTTACAAATCATGAGCACTTGAGATTCACAATAGAACAATTATTGTGAGTCCCTTCATTTCCAGATTTGTATTTGTTGGAAAACGTCAGTAATGACTAAAAACAGACATTTGGCCGAGGAAACGGTACATTTAAAATAAGGAACTTAAAGTAATAATGGAACAGTTTACTTGCTCAATACGTTTTGACACTTCCGTTTCATCTAAATATAGCAACAAAACACGTGTTAAAGTGTTAAAGACTGAAAAAAAGCACAAACTTGTTTGTGAACTTTAATAACTTGAGAATAACTTTTGCAGTTGTTCATTTCACAGTGCAGTCATCGTCTTAGCAGATCATTTGATGATTTATATGGAGTTTCACAATATTATGGAGCAGTTATGAGTCAGTTCGTTTCCAGGCCTGTACTTGTGCCTGGAAAGTTTGGTTCCACCTCCACACAGAAATACTAAAAACAGACATTGACGGTTGAAGCCATAACTGCTTTAAAGGTATGTGGAATTTTACTGAATGGAAAAAAAAAACTTGTAAGGTGAGATATTTTACGTAACATTTGCTCCCTATAAATACAATGCCAAAATTAAGAACTTCTAAGGACCAGTAAACCTGTTTGTAAATTGCAATAAAATGAGAATTTTGGTCTCCTAGTCATTCATCTATTAAAATATTGAATACTAGAACTAAATCACAGTATTTAAATGTGACAATGCGACACTCAAAATGTGCAAACGGTCTCAAAACATCAGGAGATTTCCGGGTCCCTAAAACTGTTAAGAACTACGTTCTTGCAAGACAGAAGTCAATTGACACAGCAACTTGCAATTCCAGCGCATTGCAATCCTTTAAATCCTCATTTGTTGTTAAGCATTTATCTCCCTCAATTAATAAGAATCAAAGTCGTGGCCAAGGGCGAGAGAATATAACAAACAGAAGCAGCTTTCATTCCACTGCACCGTGCGCAATCACAGAGAAAGATTAGCACACTTCATCCACAACACTTTGTCCCACTGATTTACCAGAGAGGGAGAGAGAGAGAGAAAAACCGGGGAAAAAAAAATAACTGGGGGCAAGTGATGAATGAACAGGAAAGAGGCTGTGACTGATCAGTATTGAAAACCTGTGCTGCTCTAAACGTGTGAAAAGTGAACCTGGGAAAAGAACTCTGATGTCCACCATGATGGAGTGGGTCGCCGAAAGCCCGGATCCAGAGACGTGTTTCCAGAAATATAGCGAGTACCAGAGTATGATGAATGTCCCAACGGCGCCACAAGCCTCCAGTACAGCAATGAGATTGAAGAAGAGAAATTTTCGCTGAATCAGTAGGGTGTAATTTTGCTTGTTCATGTTTTGATATGCAAACCCATAAAAAGAAATTCAGTCAAATTATTCACGTGTTGTCAATATTTTAAAGTGTAAAACTTTTATCGGTGGGGGTTTTTTAACGTATGGTAATTCCTGAGCGAACGTGCTTCACTGTGTGACTTTGACATGTTGACGCCTATAGGGTGAAACAGGTGAGGAATTCGAGATCATTGTTGGGACATGTAGAAACACAGAGCTTAAACTCTCCTTTGTACTCATTGAAAGGATATTTATTCTTTCAGATGAATGCAATCAGGGTGATATAAAAAATGCGCTGACTCTTGGAAGTCAGAATTTTAAAGCCCAAAAAAATTGGATACATTTATCATAACAAGTACTCCATACAGCTCAGTATAGTTTATAAACTGTAATCCCTAGCTTCCTAACTGTCGCACATGGAGTCATAAAAGAGTGCCATTCCAATGGACAATGTAGGAGTTACGTAATCTCCAGCGGGAGTATGCTTATCTTGTGAGAACCAAGCTTTGCTGCAGCAAATGAAAACATTTTTCTGCACTTCCGCATTCGTCCATCCACTAGAAAGCCACTATTTCGTTAAAGCGTTTACGACAGTTAGCGGAAGCTAGAGATTACATTTTAAATAGTCTGGATATGGATTTTCATATCGCTTCACTTCAGAAGGCCTTTATTAACTTCGCTGGAGCCATTTTTTGGTGGATGAATGCACTTTTTTGGGTTTCTCGACCATTCGCTGCCATTATACAGCTCGGAGGAGCCAGGACATTTTTTTTTATGTAACTCAAATTGTATTCGTCTGAAAGAAGAAAATCATATGCAACTAGAATGGCTTGTAAATCATGGGTTTAATCATTTTCGTTTCGTGCGCACCATCCCTTTACAAAACTACTGTTGATTCACAGACCGATATTTCCGTAATCAAGGTAACAGAACCTAAAGGGGTAAGAAAACACCTTTTTAAATGGAAATAATCAACAAGCTGGATTTTTTTTTGCTAGGCTACTAGACCATGGAAAATGTAACATTTAAGAACGTTGTGAGGAATTTCAGTCGATTTAGCTAAACCCACTTTCCTCATTAGCTCTGACAAGTTCACTCAGACAGCAAATAGGAGGAACATATTATGAATATATAAACCTGTGAATGCTGCACTGGAGTCAATGTTCTTTTGTTCATATCTAATAGTTTACTCAAAATTCATTAAAATGCGATTGGTGCATACCGAACAGGCTTCTACGACGATCAGCATGTGTTTAATTTCTTTTTCACATTTTGGGGGGGATATAAAGTGAAAGGTTTAATACTGTCCTGAACTCATAACGAAGAATAAACAATGCTATCTCGCGACCAATTTGTACGTATTTTACGAGGTGGCTAGTTCGTACGACCTCACTTGTACAATTTTGTACGATTTGTCTAAACCCCAGTGATGGGTATGTTAGTGGCTGGGGTTAGGTGTTCATATAAACTGCCAACTTGTAAAATACGTACCGTTTAGCAAAAATCATATGAATTTGTACGCGTGAGGTCGTGCAAATTATCCACCGCATAAAATATGTGCGAATTGATGCGAGATCGGGCTGGGATAAAAGCGTCGTAATTCTTACAAAAATAAAAACTGTTGATGAATACGTTTTTTTCTTTTATATCCCACTGACATCATTACAATGAATAATCTACAATAGAATACATTCCTCGTGGATGTTCGCCAAAGTAGAGGAAAGTAGTGAGGAAAGACAGTCCTAAACCAGCACTTAAGAGCATCTTCTTTAAGGAGCACAGCACTGCGCAATTTCTCTGACCAGTAATGGCTATGTTTTCCGGGAGATGTCCGAATGGAAAAATCAATGTGTTGATCTGTTTTGAGGTGTAGAAGCTGAGAAGGACTTGCTTTCGTGATAGCAACGCTGCTATAAAAGGCTCTTGAAAAAGCTGACGAGGAACAGACCCCAATGCTATTTTCGACCTCATAACAGGCGGCAACAAAGGCCCATCCTTTATAACCCTCATACCCCTGTATCTGTTAAAACACATCATAAACAAGCTTTAGATCCAACATAATGGCCTCTAGTGGCCATTTGTTACTTCTGGCTAAATGACTTGTTGCCTCGGAGGATCATTCGCACTATATGAACCCTTTATAATCCAATGACAAGCTCGCGCTGATTTCATTTTTTTGTTTTTCATCAAATGTCAACGACGACTGATGGTTGACATTTGTTGTAAACATTCCAAACATTGGCTTTCTTCCACGGTGTCTTGATTCTGGCACCAGACAGACAGGGTGATGAAGTACAACTGATTATCATGGGCGATGTGTTATAAAAACAAAACACGCAAGAGATCTTCATTAACGGAAGACTATTTACAATAAGCACAATAAATGGGTGCATATCTTCGTGTAATTTCTCATATCCACCAAGTCCGGACAAGCATAGGTTTTAACAGAAAATCCTGTAGAAAATGGACAGTTATATAAGTATTTGTGTGTGGAAAAAATACAGGCATACAAGTACATTTCACACTCAGTTGTTAAATGGAATATTCATAAATATCGAATAAATATTCATTTGAGTCTGACTCAAACCTTGAATATGACATGCATTTTTATTGAATACTGATGGTTTTGCAACAACAAATACCTCGAAAATGAATCTGGCTTTAGTGAAAACCTGACAGATGCAGATCTCCTCGCATTCACAAACGCATCTTAAGAGTCCACGATAAGAAATAGGCTTTAAAATGGTTCATATTTCAAAGTTTTCGCTGGCGCAGTGGTTCAAACACTTCAAGTTCGCATGAATTTTTTATCGCGCTTTCGATTGATTTAGTGGTCCGCAGAGTCTGTGCCAAAGCGACAAACCCTGACCATTTCTGTTTACAGTGAATTCATAATTTATGACACTTAGTATTAATGTGAACTTGAGATCGCCACAATAGCTCAGAGAGGACGCCGCGAACAATCGCGCAAATGAAAATGTTACCGTTTTGATACACTCGACTGCTCCCCTATGAAACGTCCCAAAAGTAAGAACCCCCTGCTATTCTCGCCTGCCGTTTATCATATTGGAAAAGCGTATTCATCATCAAAAAAACAGAAAGACGCTGCCTGATTGCTGGAGGATCTTAAAGCTTTGCGTCTCATTTCCCATGAAAGTCTGTTTATAAGAGTGCGCGTGGTAACGCAGCAGACCTCTCAACAGATTCAAGCTGTCAACTGGAGCAAGACTCCAGGGTTGACTGCTTCTCTAGCACGTGTAATATAACCAGAAAGACAGGCAGTATGTCAATCCGGTATGTCGTGCAGAACTTGAGGAAGGCATCAGGGGTTCCCTTGAGGTCTGGAAAAGGTCTCTAATGTCCACAGCTTTCATTATGCGCTCTAGAGGGATTTCACTTAAGCTTGCTCAGAATTGAAACGCGGGAACCGTATCCAGAACGGTTCGAACAAGTTCAAGCATGCACAAAAATTAAGAAAATTGATCATTTTCTGAAAAAGGTCGCTGAAGCCAAGAAGTGCTTCTTGTGGATCTTTTGTAAATAAACCTTCTTACAACATAAACACACTCTCTCTCTCTCTCTCTGAAAATGTACCAATATTTTTATATTTTAGGTGGAATACTTGAGAACTAAGATCAAACTGATTCATTTATTTAGTTTAAAAAGTTCTGCACTGATGCAGTCATGCCATAAATAGCATACATTTAGAAAAACGTATGATTTTCTAAAGAAGGAAGTAACGTAAACACAGAAATGCTTCTTGAACTGTGTGCAGTTTTGTTCATGTGGTTGCTGAACTTCTTTTTTTTTTACATTCCTACGTGTCAGTCTATCACAAAATCCTACATACAGATACATCACAGATTCAGATTTTTCTAGAAAATGTAAAATCTCAAATTTAACGATAATAGTAGTAATTGCAATAGATTTATGTGTTGGAAATTGTGGGACAAAAAAAAAAAACAGGTTTAGTTTAAACAAGTTCAGTCATGACTAAATGTGGTGACTAAATGACAACATTTTCTAAAGAAGGAACCGCAGCGCTAACCCGTCTGTTGAAGATAGAGATCCATGCATGAACTGAAGTTCACTTAACTTTGGACCACGGAAATGAGTACTGGAATTAAAAAAACTGCTAAACTACGGTAAACAAGTAAGTGCTTTAACGGTTTGCAATTTTGTTTTTTTTTTTGCATTCCTACTAGTTAATCTACTACCAACGTCCTACATACACATACATCACATGAGAACTCTCTCTTTTATGCATTTTTTTCCCCAAAAGTGAAACTCTATAAACAATATTAGATCAATAATTCTGAGATGGGACAGAAATATGCAAAAAATATATAGAAATCACATTCACACAAATAAATATTCGATATTATTTATAACTCTCTTTTTAAAACCAAAGTTTAAGATTACATAGGTGGGATATCTGGGGGAAGTCCGACTTTATTTATTCAATTATTTGAATGCTATCCATCCATCTTCCCTCCTCTGTAACATTTACTTTTCTTTCCTTCTCCAGTTTTTTTGTTTTTTTTTTTTTCCCATGAGGTCTTTCTGTTGCGGAAGCACTTGATTAATTTCCTCAATTTCCTCCAGATACAGTTCCACACACAGTTAAAGAACCAATAACGACCTTATTCCGGGCCCCTTCCCGTCGCTCCATCTCGCAGGACTTATTACTATGCGCGGCAACCTTTGTTTTGCGAGGTCAGGCTCCAGAGGTGCAGGCGGGGTGCGAAGCTCGCCATCTTTCCTCTCCGTCCTCCCCTCCACTCTTGCAGATAATGAAGTCAACTGTTTGAAAAGGAAATGGCACCGTTCTTGGTTTTATGATAATTGGCCCATCTGTCATTCCATAAATAAAGCGGATCAGCTCAATGTGTTTGGAGCGAGCGCTAGTGGGAAGCGGGGCAGGGCGCATCCAGGAATGACAGGAAAAACAAATGACTTCCTCCGCTCCGCGGGCGCGGATTCTTCAAGCGTGAAAATGGCGCGTTATGCGCCGAGCGCATTGGTGAGAGGCGGCTGTTTTTGAAAGCGTCTTGCCCTGCATTAGGAGATGATCACAATAACGGAATGAGCATTTGAGATGCGTCTGTGGTGTGAACAGCTATTCTTGGCTGTTTATCTGAAAAGCGATGTTCACGGGTGGGTGACGGCTTCAAATGGAGGAGCCAGAGGGAAGACGGTCGGGTGCAGGTAGCCTCGGTGATCTGATCCACCGTAGGCTCCGGAGTAACTGGGCTGTTGCATTGCCATGGTAACCAACCACTGATCTGCGAAGTTGTGGTGGAGAGGAGTGGCAGTGACAGAGAAAGTGACAGACACATCACAGCGCTCAGGAGGAGAGGAAGAGTAAAAGAGAGACGGATGGAGAGAATGATATACAGTAGGAAATGGAGAAAGACACCTGTGGTGGACTGAGTGGGAAGAAACGGAGAATCTATGTGTGTGTGATTCATATACCTTAACTTGGCAAGTAAAGGCACCAAGAGCGATAACTATATTTGCAACCACACCAGATATCGATAACAGCCTGTTTATTCCAAGCGTGCTTTAAAAGCCACGTACGTTTTAATCAAACAGACGTCGACGCATTTTATTACCCTTAAAATACGCCAAAGGACATGTTTTGAGGAAGTTCAACTTAAAAAAAAAAGGTTGAAACGTCGCTCCCATAATTATTCGAGATAATGTCAAAGGATTCAATGTTACTTCAATTCAAACGAAGGCAAAAAAAAATTCTCATTTTCACATGCCTACACTACTAACAACGAAATTACGAAATTATTTTAATAGCACCTTATTTACCAAAACTGCTTATATGCCTAACTTAATTAAAACCGCGCAACCACGGGCAGTAAACAAAACGTTCCATCAAAAGAGCTGTTCGTTTACGCGTTCTATTGATTGTGACCGCCGTTTTTCATTAAATGATGAAATGGATTTTCACTGTTTACTCTTACGCAAGTACCCCGTTCGAGCAGCGAATGAAACAACGCTAACAGCACGTGCTAATAAAACAATGCTAGCTGACGCGCTACATTCGTTTTTTTTCATTAGCTATTAAGAGTTTAGCAAAGATGATAAAAAGGAAGTGCTGAAATTGTAAATGTTAAAACGGATGGGGCGGTCGAGTAGAGGAGGGAACATGCTTGTCATTTAACACTGATGTGTTTTAATGTGGAAAAAGAAGGCTTGATAAGGAGATGCTGCAAGGTCAACGCAATTTCTGCCTGAGATAAAGTAGTCAAGCTTTTGGCGGGCAGCGGGAGTCTCTGAAGCCAACTGATAAAAGCTCCTGCGCTAAGGACGCTGAACGTCTTGGGTGGAAAGGTAGCGATAACATAGATGGGCCTCAAAGATCCAGGCCACCTATTTGGAGGGGAAATGAAGGGCTGACAAATCAAGTGACAGATTGATGAGATTGAGATTACCGTTAAAGCGTACATTCAATACGGAGACGAGAGGGTTTATCTAGAGTGTTTCAGGTCTCAGTTTCCTCCTCCATTTAGGTTTCTTATTCCTTATTTATTTTTTTAAACTACAGAAAATCTGTTCAATAGGCTATACCAGATACGCCTGTCAAATAGTCTTCAACGTTGCAAAAGAGGAATTTTCGCAGCGGTGCCGTGGAAGAACCGGTTTTGGTTTCCGGAAGAAGATGCGCTGTTAATTTGTTTTAGCTTTTTAATGATCAAGCAATGATAAAGCTTCTTCGAACCTGCTCTCTCAGCATTCCGTACGTATTTTACAAGGTATATATTTACAACGTCACTCGTACAAATTCCAAACAATTTTGCTATTTTCGAGTTGCAAGAATTACCTACACGTAACCACGCCCCTTAACGCCATGGGGGGTTTCGTACAAATTGTACAAAACGGTACAAATGAGGTTGGATGAATTTGCCACCTCGTGAAATATATATACAAAGACGTCGATTCTTCACCGAACCACAAATGCCAATAAGTAACTGTACTTTTATGCACGTCTATGTTAATATAGCCTACCGATGTTATTGTAGTTTTCATTTTATATCCCATGTCCTTTTGGTTTTTGTTAATACGACAGTATTAACCATAACCATTGCGATATCATTACGATCTTAAAGTTCAAACGTGAACGGAAGTACAAAGGGTGAGACACAAACTTTAATTCAATTAAATTTAAATTAAAGAATATGAAGTGATATCCAAGGCAACGTAGTAGAGTGCACTTAAAAACAAACAACGACCGATAAAATCAGATAACGTGCCTAGTGGTGTATTGAATGAAATTAATTTCCATCGTGACAGAAACTGGAACAAAAACAACAGAAAATTAAACAAACTAAAAGTCTGTGATAATGAAAATTAAACAGGCATGTTGTGACGGTTGTTCACCTAAACCCAAAGTATACTTCCATTTCCATATTTTGTTCTGAAATAACGTTTTAAAGTTAAAATGCTCTTGTTTCTTAAAAACAAGACATGAACTGATGGGGTTATTTGGATGTGATGTGATGATTTTATCCACTGTTCGGACTCTCAATCCGTCGGCACCCATTCGTTTTAAAGAATTTATTGGTGAGCGAGCAATGCCACAATTCTCCGAATCTGTTTTGATGAAGAAAAAAACATTTTCAGCAGACCTGCATTTTTGGGTGAACTGTTCCTTTAATAAGTAGCTCGTGAATGTTGTGTAGTCTATCAGCTGCGTGTTTTTTTTCTTTTTTCACGTGGAACTCCTGATACACAGCAGAACCAGCCTTGTACCTTTGAAAAGCAGCGAAGCCTCCGTGACATATTGCTTTCTCCTCCCAATCAAAATATGATTCGCGCTTTTTTCACACCTGGAACTGTCCAATTATAGCGCTGGCACACTCGGGTGGAGGTATCTATTTCCCCCAGCCCCTCTTTGGGGTGTATTTCATTTGCCGTCTTGAATGGACACCAGTGGATTACCGCGCTCAAGAAGCTGTGAAATCCCTTCTGAGACCTTGAACAACCGGGATCACTAGTGTGTGCCCTTTCAACAAATGCCACCAAGGGCAAACCATCCCTCCTGAATACAGACGAGAAGCCCCCTCCGTACAGTACTATTAAAACACGCCTCGAGGGCCGCTCGCTGTATATGACTTTTTTTATTTTAATTATACCTTTAATTATATCTTTATATCTTTTTAAATTCAAATCCCGCTTGAGTCATTTTCTGATACCGGCCAAAATTAAAAAAAATGTAATATTTAGCGGTTTATATTATCAAAGTCGTCTTTATGTCTGTTTTTTTAATTATTTTCTCTAATTCGCGTTCCTTTACTGTTCTTCGGAGTCCTTTTATCTTTCGCTTCTGTTCACTTACGTTTGATCTCATTTATGGCTCATATCATTTCTGAACTTTGTTTTGGCTGAACTGCATTTCCAGATTTTTTCATGCGGCAGAAGCGAATGCATCAAATGCAAGTTTGTTTTATTTGCGTATGAGCTGTCGATGCGATGTGCTGTAATAATTTGTGTTTGTGCATTAAAGCAAATAAATAAAAATATGCACTGAGAATAGTGAGAACGGGTGAACCCCGCTGTCTTTTTCCTGACCTGCGAATGGCTCTACTTGCTTGATGTTGTTAATATGGCTTGATTTAATATGGTGTGACATATTTGAGAATATTTGGACGTTATTTTTTTATTATGGCCTGTTTCTCTTTTATTCATGTTCTGTAATGGTCTGATTACTGAGCAATAGTACAGATTACTGCAGTTGAACATGATCTGGGCCTAGAAAGTAATGAAAAATTGTTAAAAAGTCATGGACAAGAAGCATTTTTACTCTGAAAAAGTTAAAGTGTGTGTGATGTTGTTATAACTATAATAATGTGTAATAAAATGCAAAGAAATTGCATAAAAATCCATAAAACATTTATTCCAAGGATTAAAAGCAGACATACAAATGGAAAATATTATAGAAAACTGTGAACAACAATCATGATAATAATTATTACTGTTGTTGTATTTTGTGGAATATGTTTTTCTTTCTTCTTTGTTTTTCTTTTTACATTTTTGCATTGAATTAGTACTGGATCCTACTGGAATTCTCCTGGGGGTTTTATGTTTATTTTAATTTTTTTTAATCTTGGATATAACATGCATTACACAAGTTGTGGATTTAAAATAAATAAATAAATAAATAAATAAATAAGAAAATAAAAGTTTAGAGCAGAGCCAAAAAATTAAGTAATTAAGTAAATTTAAAAAAGTTATAAAAATAATAATAAAAATACAGTTATTAATAATAATAATAATAATAATCCTAGCTCAACAGCATAAAGAGTAACAAATGTGTTTATACAAGAACTCTTTATAACGCTACAAAAAAATACATTGACTTAATATTGGATTGTACTGAAATGGTTTCTTTTTTTGAATTAGGCTATAAAAACTGGGAAGGCCAGAAAAGCACGGCTAGCTAATAACGTAACGCATTCGATTGTTCGTTCTACGCCCAAAATTGCACACAACCTTAACCCCATCAGCTACAGCCCCGGCGTCCTTCGAAAAGTCTAAAGCCCACCTGAAAGTGCAAGATGAGGCCTTTGAGACAAGCCCTTATGTGACAAAGTGCGGTAACCTTCTCTAACAAAATGCCACAGCTTATTGCCACGACGGGTCTGTTGTACCTTCGTCGGGAGGAGACGCTAGTTGGCTTTGACAGGAGGGAGGAATCGCGGCCAGTTCGGTGAGGCGACGCTCGAGAGATTATCGAAACGACACCCTCTCCTCCTGTGAACTCAACGGAGGCGTCGTTCCATCGCGCCGCCGAATCGTTTAAGAGCGCGAGACGGAGCGTCCGCAAATGACACCAGTACGATAAATAAAAAGACGTGCGCCATTTCCGTCGGCGGGAACCGTTTTAATAAGGCGGTGAGTGTAATCAGTGGCTTCACTAGTGCCTGCCTCCGTACAGCCGGGCATGATTGTCCGCCGGGGACGGTGATTTATGAGGGCAGCCGCAGCGGTGGCTTCTTGCTTGATTACATGGCTGCCCGCAAATGCATGCAGCAAACAGATATTAAATCAGCGGGGTATATTCCGATGACACCGCGCTGAAGGGGAGCGTGGGCGAGGGGCTTCTGCTCTCGGGGCGGGTGGGGAATTGCGTTTCCAGCGGTTTTGATGAGTTCGGTGTATGGCGGTCATTACTTGTCACGAGACTGTAAATACCGAGGAGGGTTTTCCCATTACCGTGACGTGTGGGCTGCACGCGGACCCTTGATAATCGCTAGATGGAGAAAGAGCGGGGTGTGCATTCGCGCCGTAAGAGCCTGTTAGGTTTTATGTTCACTGAGAAGATAACTAATAATTAATGATCGCGGCCTAAAACAGTGGTTTTGGGGCTTTTTGTCTTGCGTGGCCCCCGTGGGTCTATTAGTAACATTTTAGACGTGCAAAATATTTAGTCGTCGTTAATATTTAGGCTACGGTGGAGAAATTCGCCCAAAAATAAAACGGTTTACTCGCCCTCGGGCCATCCGAGATGTGGATGAGTTCGTTTCTAATTTTGCATTAAAGGGATAGTTCACCTTTAATAGCCTTCAATGGAGAATCGACTATAGAGGCCGAACGGGTCGTTAATAATTCGAATCCCACTTTATGCGTATGTTTTACCTTGGCTGGACGCAAACAACTTGGCCCCGCCCCCAAAACACATCATTTTACTGACGACCGCTTCTCTAAGCTCGAGGGCGTCAGCACGGGATTCACGAAAAACTTGCTCTTGAAAGACGGTTCAGGACCCAGTTCATTCCACTGAATCAAAACCTGTAAGTATAATAAATAATAGATGTTTCAATTTTCATCGAGCGCTCAAAATACAGAACTACGGCAACGGGTCCATCGTTTCCAACACGTGGTAGACCAGTCACAACAGACTAGGCCGTCTGACCAATCGGAGCAGAGCAGACTCACGGAAAAGAGGGATTTAGAGAGTCTTAGAACTGCTTTGAACGAATCTTTCGAGAAAGAGAGAAAATGGGGGCACAATAAATGCACATTTTGAGAAAACAAAAGCGTTTTTTCACTGCGTAAAGCTATCCTAGGAGACTCTTAAAATAACTTCAGGAACCTTAAAGATGGCATAATAGGGGCAATGTAAGATGAAATGTGACAGCTTTTTTTGTTCACCTGACGTCGCAACCAAAATTGAACCAAATATCAACGTCTTATGACATTGTGTGCCTGCTGGAGTGGTTCGACCAGTTTTCGCGCAGTGCTGTTGACAAAGGAGGCGGCATCTTACCGTCCCGGGCCCCGAATGTGTGTCTATGCAGAGTCAGAAAGCTCTCGGATATCGTCAAACCTAATTCATGTTTTAAAGATGAACAAAGGCCTCACAGGGCGAGTAATTGATAACATAATCTAAATTTAAGGGTAAAAAATCACTTACCGGTGGATCTTCAGCAGCGAACGGGTGCCGTCAGCGTAAGGGTTCAAACAGCTCACAGCTCATTCGAAAACCACAGTAACTCCAGTCCATCGATTAACATCTCATGAAAAGAAAAGTTCAAAAAGAAACAAGCCCGTCATTAAGACGTTTTACTCCAAATGAGTCCTCTACGCTACTAGTGAAACAGTCAGAAGCAAAACTTGCACAAGCTCCGATTGCTTGATCAAGCTCTGTTTACAAGTAAAAACAGTCCAAAACAGTTTGAAAAAAATACGTTGGTGGATTTTAATGTGAGAGGAAAACACTTTTTTTATAGCCTTTCACTAGAGGAAGATCAATCGTGGATTTTGATCCCATATTTTGGTCAAAACCAACAGTTAAAGCCGCTTTTTGATTCATTTGTTTATTCCAAGCGCAGTTTTTCTCTTCACAGGATGTTAATTGATGGCATCATGTGGATTATTGTGATCTTTTATTAGTTTTATGGACTCTCGTTGTCTCATTATGTACACACATGGGTATCTCATATGAACTCCTGGTTGGAAAACGGAGATCCTTCAAGCAAGCAAAGGCAGTTTTTTTAATTTTACGACAAACTAAACTTTTCCTTAAGTGCATCCTTAAGTATTGCTACAAAAAAAAAAAAAAAAAAAAGCAAAAGGTGAAGACACGCTGCTCATCTTCTTTTAACAATATTAATGAGCACGGAGTTCAAGCCATTAAACTTTAAAATATGTAAGCAATAAATAATTCACAGTTTCTTTTTGTTTCAACCCTGCTGAAAGAGAAAGCTGCAACCTCGGGCTACAGAACAATTTTACTACCAGTTTTGAGCTGTAATATTTAATATTAAATTCCTCGTCCCCTGGGTTTTCGGGAACATTTATTGTTGACAAAATAACCGTAAGATGGATAACTCCGGTTGTTGTTTTAAAAGAAAGCGACAAGAACGAGCCTTAACTCTTTTTGGTTAATTCGCAAGGATTAGCGGAGTAGAAAAATCAATTGATTTTTTTTTTCCTCGCAGACGGGCAATATGGCGGCTTTTGTGCAAACCAGAGATTAGGGAGCAGCATTAAATCACTTGTCATAAAATTGGGGGGATAACAGAAAAAAAAACGGATAACTACGATTTGCCAAGAAAAAAAAAATAAAAATCCTGTGTTGGTATGTCATGTATTTTACAGAATAGTACAGTGCCACCCTATGGATGGAAATTAACAGTTCTCTCAGACTCAACAAAAACTCAACTTTGAAGGGCAAAGATGTTGTACACGTTAATTTCCAAAACACCGGACAAATAACTCCCTTACCCTTTAATTTATCTACGCAAAACGTAAGCAGCTTACGAAAACTGGTGTTTCTTATCATATTAATGCGGTGTCCCAATTATGAACACCCTGTTTAGCTCAAAAAGTGACCGCACTTGCTTATAGCGGCTGAAATGTTTAAAAGTCTCTTTGACAGAGGAAAAATATAGGCCAACGTGAATGGGCTACACGTTAAATGAAAACCTAATTTGCAGAAGTGAAACAGAAGTCACCAACAGAAATATCGAAAATATAAATGCGGAAATGTGCTCTTACTGTTAACCTCAGGAAACTGTGTTGTTGTTAAAACCGCTACTCGATTGTGGCATAAACTTATTTTAACGTGGTATCTGTTGCTTTTCTCGACGCTGGAGAAGCGGCGGCGCGTGTTTTTTAAGCGCGTTCGAGATCCTGCCGTTTTCGCGCCAGTTTTTTTTTTTTTTTTTAAGGCCAGCACAAATACAGTGCCTTTACTGTGCGCGTGCCGTACATCTGCAATGCTACAAAATCGCGTAACTCGTTTTTCCGAGCCGCTGTGGCCCCCTAGAGGAAAACGCGTTCGTGTGTCGCAGCGTTCAATGACCAGGACGGGCCGGTGGCGAACCATCGCGGCGACCCGCGGGGGGCGGGGCTTCCTCGCGTCACGCCGATGCGGTTCCGGGTAAGAGGTGCGCGCGTGTGTTTTGGACTTTGTAGAAAAACAGAAAAAAGCGGTTTTATGTCGAGCCCGTCTACAAGGAGACATTTTTTTTTATCTATTCAGGCGCTTGTCGTTATTTACACTGCAGGGATGTTGACGAGAGGATGTTTTTACAAATCCATACAGGCGTACCAGACTCTAAGGTCGTCATGGAGAATAATTATTAGACGATATGGTTTAATATAATGGTGTTTAAACAGTTTGTTCCGGTGCAGCGCTAACCTACTTGAGGAGACAAAAGCCACAGGCTGTTTTTAGGGTCATTAAACGTTTAAATCCCCCCTGTGTGATCTGATCAGATTACAGCCTAGCCGTGAGATCCTTGTTAGTCAGTTATTCAGTCGGAACTAAACAGCTAAACAACATGACTGATTTATACTGCCAGTCTAATTCTCTTATATCCTCACTAGCTGCGTTTGCTTTCCTCGTGTCCTCCACATGTCTTTTTTACAGACCAGTGATCATCACAAGGTCGTCTGGCGCGTCAGTCCGAGCCTGTCGTTGTGTGTATCGTGTTGTTTTTGAGTGTGTTTCCCCCTCTGTTTTAACCTTAACTTCGTGTCGTTTGTCTAGAATGGGGAACTACTCGTCGGCGTCGCCTGGGTCGTCGAGCTCGGCTTGCTCTCGGTTCGTCCAGGTAAGCTCACACCGGTTTGTTTGTAATGTTCGGAAAATGAAAGTCTGGCTTTTCTCGGTGAGAAACGCAGAAATCCCAGGCGGCCCAGATGAGAAAGACGCCTGAATGAGTGATTTAGAGCTCTTTTTTTAGTGAACCGGAACAAATGATTAACTGAAAACGTAAAAGAACGGGAATAACAAGCTAAATAAAGTCTCGAGTTGCATCTTTTTTTTGGTAACCAAACCATCTCGGTTTTCCGTTGGTTTCAGTTGTGTGGGTTAAAATACCTTGGAGGTTGAAGGAAAACAAAGCTGTTTTGTTACCAGTGTTTACATGCATTAGGGCTGAATAAAACCTATAAATAAAAGCATGCAAGTTACAGCAATTTGATCGGTTTGCATTGAACTGCTATTAATAATTGCATGCAAAACCACTAATAAAACATGCATTTTTTACTATTAAAACTGATTGTTATTAATAATAGCAACAACAGTAATTTTTTAGTCATATTGAAATATTATCACAACACATTTTTCCTTATAAACAACAACCAAAGCCTATCGGTTTTCTATCGCATTAGCTATGTTTATGAAGAAAATCATAATTTTTTTTAAATGTATATATAAAAGCAGGTATATATATATATGTATATGTATACATTTTTATATATATGTATATGTATACATTTTTATTTATATATATATATACACATATATATATATATATGTGTGTGTGTGTATATATATATATATATATATATATATATATATATATATATATAAATTTATTTTTTTTAAATATATGTATATATACACACATTTTATATATATGTATGTATGTATTTATGCCATCACTACCCATTTTTATGAACCTGAATCTTTTTATACAGGATGTTGTTTCCAGTAACTGCGTTGTAATATTCTCCAAAACCACGTGCCCATACTGTAAGATGGCGAAGAACGTTTTTAATGAGATCGGAGCGACATATAAAGTTGTTGAGCTGGATGAGCACAATGATGGCAGTCGTCTACAGGAGACCTTAGCCCAAATGACAGGCGCCAGAACAGTACGTCCGCTAATTGATTCATATTAAACAAAACATTCACAGTCCTGGATGCTGATTTGCATTTTCGATTTGATTCGAATATTGTCTTTTTTGATCCTTTCGACTCTTTCAGGTGCCAAGAGTCTTTATTAACGGGCAGTGCATCGGAGGAGGCACGGATACCAAGCAGCTCCACCAGCAAGGGAAACTTCTTCCTCTTATTGAACAGTGTAGGCCGTGCTGTTCGAGTGCCTCCCCCGAGGCCTCCGGCGGCGCTCAGTATCAACATAATCAGTCATAATGCTCTGTGATATGTGTTTATACTCGTCGGCCACCCTTGAAGAGCCCAAACAGAGGTTAAGTAGATGTGTTTTAACATGCATGCTGCAGTCAGGGAAAATGTACTTTCCTGACTGATCGACATGGGTGCTGTTATTTTTGGGTTATTATGCACTGTATGTTTTCTTGTAAATATATAATGCCAAACGGTATCACGCCAAGCATTTTAGATTACTTTCTGACCTGAGTTACAAAACTTCAGCAGTCCTTTATGTACATAAATATTTAAAATAAAGTATTAAGTCTTTTGCAAAATCCCTGAAGCGAGCTTTTTTTTTTTCTCCCCGCTGGTTGCAAATAAACTGCATTTTTATCATTATAAACTGACTATTAATACAAATTAATATTTGAGAGTGAAAGCCTGTTTCTGCCTCGTAATTAAAAAAAAAAAACATAAAAAGATAATTGTAATTGATTTTTCCTACTGCAATTCTGAATTTTTGAATCACAATTTCGGCTGTTAGCAATTCAAAAAATAGGGCAGTGAGATATAAAGATATATAGATATTTTTTGAGTTTACGTATTGCTAATGCTAGTCTGAATTGGCAAATTATAACCGCTATAGGAAAGGCTTCATTGCGTGTTCACACGATAAGGAGTTTAAACGGGCATTTAAACGCGTTGCAACGTTTTAATTTTGAACTAAAAAGACAAAAAGAGCGGCGCGCCGCGAACGCGCTCCTGGACACGCGGAGGCAGACGCGCGCTTCGTTTCCAAGGCACCACGTGAAGCAGAAGAATGACGCGCGTCGAAAGGAATGCCGGGAAACCCGCCGTATGCGTGAATGAGTCCCATTAGCCTCGTCTAACCGCTACTCGAGCGCAGCTTTCCGTTTACGATAAGAAACATAATTACAGAAATGGCGGGAAGCGCTGGCGAATGGTGTCTTATGGAAAGCGACCCTGGAGTTTTCACGGAGCTGATAAAGGGCTTTGGTGAGCTCTCCTCGTTGTATGCGTTTGCGTTTGGTATGGTTTTGCCTCGTTTCGGCGAAATTGAATTTTGTGGTGATTTGTAGTTCATGCACGGTTTGATTGCCAGGCTCAGACGTGGTTTAGATCCCTATAATTCGCATGCAGTTTACTGAACGGGTTCGCGCGAGTGAGTCGGCTCTGCGCTACGCTTGTTAATTAATGCAGAATGACAGCTGCCTCACATTTCTGCCGCTCTGAACCTGTGTGTAAATGCCATTGAGCCTGCCTCAAAAAGTAGCGAGCGGCCCACCTAGACGGCATTTTTTGGGGGGCATCGTGTGTGTGTTCCGAATCATGTTTGGGCATCGGAACAAGCATCGTTTTGTATTCGTTATTGGTTCCTTTGAACAAAATCCGCCTCATTGTTGCTGCCAGGAGTCGTCATTTGATTCGTAACAACCCCCTACATACCGAATCAAACATTCAGAAGCAGCAGTAATGTTGAATAATTAGATTAATGATAATGTAGATTCATTATAATGCAGCATCGTGCAAGCTACAGCATGTTGTAATCATTTGAAGACTTTTTATTTGCACGTTCCAAAAAAAAATCTAGTTTCTATGTGCGTTTCAGTTTGTAACCAGCATTGACTTCTGTGTATTTGGATTAATATTTTTGTGGACATTATATAAGCGCTTTCCTACAATACGTTGAGGTACTTTGGGTATCATTTGCTTGTTCGGAACGTTCTTTTTCTCTTTTGTGAAAAAGAATCATTCGATTCAGCGTTCCGAGTCTTCCATTGCGTTTAGTTTCCCTCAGACGTTCGTTTGGAACGTTAGATTCAGTTTATACATGCATCATTTGCGTTTGAATACATTTTTCGCATAGGTTCAAATATTTAAATAATGTAATTTGTAAGTTGATTCATTTTATGTCAAGACTCGCTCGAACATTTGAATCACTGCAAGTGGACTTCAAACGTTTCTAAAGGCGTTTTTTTCTGGATATCCATTACGAACATTGGATTCATCATTTTGTAGACATTTCATGATGTTTGGGCGTTATTTGCACCTACTAAAGATTCGGTTTGCCATTTTTGTGGACAAATTCAAACATTAGTCACAGTACATTTATACGTTCAAATATGTAGGCCTAGTTGATCATTATTTAGTAATAGTAAGCTTTCCATTGACGTATGGATTTTTAGGATCCGACAATATTTGGCCGAGATGCCACTATTCGAAAATCTGGAGTCTGAGGAAAATCGCCTTTTAGTCCTCAGCAATGCATATAAATAATCAAAAATTAAGTTCTGATATATTTATCGTAGGTTTTTTTTTAATGAAAACATGATATTTACTTAATAACCCAATGATTTTTGCCGTCAAATAAATATTTCTAATGTATTGTTGGCTATTGCTACAAATGTACCCATGCCGCTTATGACAGGTTTTTGCTCCAGGGTCAAGTTTAAACGTATTATGTATGCATCGTTTATGAATCCTCAGCGTTGGTTCATTCGCGAAACTTTAATGTCTCTGCTGTTCCCGTCAGGATGCAAAGGCGCGCAGGTAGAAGAGATATGGAGCATGGAGCCCGAAAACTTTGAAAATCTCAAGTAAGTAACACCCTTGAATCGGTTATCGCATCCGGGTGTCCGAACTGCGGTTTTTGAATATCCGCGTGAATCGTTTCAGGCCCGTTCACGGTCTGATTTTCCTCTTCAAGTGGCAGCCCGGTGAGGAGCCGGCGGGGTCCATCGTTCAAGACTCCAGGCTGGATCAGATCTTCTTCGCCAAGCAGGTGCGCGGTCACTCGTTTCGTCGAAATCCGTCGAACATGCTGCGTGGCGCAACTTATAATATTGGCAAACGTACCGTTTCAGGTCATCAACAATGCCTGCGCGACCCAAGCGATAGTCAGCGTGTTGTTAAACTGCACGCATCCCGATATGCACCTCGGGGAAACGCTGACAGAATTTAAAGAGTTTTCGCAAAGTTTCGACGCCGCGGTAAGTCACAGCGAATTTAATTCGAACGGGCGCCTTTCGTTACAATCGCTTGTTAAGCTTTAATACACTCTGTTTGTGTTTTAGATGAAGGGCCTTGCTCTCAGCAACTCTGAAGTGATTCGACAAGTTCACAACAGCTTCGCCAGGTTATTTCCATTCGCTTTCACGAAGCTTTCTTGTCTTTTCCAACACTGAGCGTTGCATAACATTGCGTTTGTTTCCCCAAAGACAACAGATGTTTGAGTTTGACGCCAAGTCGTCGGCTAAAGAAGAAGACGCTTTTCATTTCGTGAGCTACGTTCCCGTTAACGGACGACTTTACGAGTTGGACGGGCTTCGCGAAGGACCCATAGATCTGGGTTGGTGGAGTTGATGCCGAACGGTTCGTTTTTACGTTTATTTGTTTGGGGTTTTTTACGGTTTTTGTCATTTTCTCAGGCGCGTGCAACCAGGACGATTGGATCGGTGCTGTGCGGCCCGTCATTGAGAAGAGAATACAGAAGTAAGAGACAAGCTGATGCCTTTTGAGCTGATGTTTCTACCAGAAGCAGGTTTTCAGTAAAGCTTTTTCCGCTTTCGGACCCGTGCAGATACAGCGAGGGTGAGATTCGGTTCAACCTGATGGCCATCGTTTCAGACCGCAAGATGATTTATGAGAAGAAGATCGTTGAACTGCAGGCTCAGCTCACGGAGGTGAGGTCTTCTGGACGCGTCCCAAAAAAAAAAAGCTGGAATGACAGAATGAGTTTTTTAAAAAAAAGGTTTCTGCCGTTCGCAGGAAGAGCCCATGGACACGGACCAGAGCGGAAATCATCTGAGCTCTATCCAGTCGGAGATCGCCAAGTATCAGCTGCTGATCGACGAAGAGAACCAAAAGCTTAAAAGATACAAAGTATGTACTTTTCCTCGTCAGTGATCATTTCAAGAAGTAACTTATCGATGGCCTGTTATTAGGATAATATTTATATTAATAACTCAGCTTTACAATATTTATTATTGATGTTAATGTTTAATTTGTTTTACCATGTAAAAAGTGATGTTATAAAAATCACGTAATAATAGTGCGCTGTTAATTGTGCTTGGACATATTTCCAAAAAAAAATTGTTTAAATATTAAATATTTTATTTGTAATATAAACATCAACACACACTCAACAAACAAATTTTGGATGCAGTTACGTTTTTGACAACACTATTATTATTAATGTCTTTTAAAAGGTTATATTACAAATTTGTATAATGAATGACAAAATATTGATTATATATAAAAGTTATTACGTTAATTATTTTATCTACATAAACATGTGTAATATTACTATAACATTATTGATATTGTTTTCATCATTGATCTTTTAAGATAACATTTAAGTTACGTACGTTATAAAATAATGTTACCTCAATACTGTTGTTTTTTGGTTATTGTTTGTAGTTATAAATGGCATTCTTATGATAATTAATTTATCATTATAAAATATAAAAGCTATTGCTGTAAATGTGTAAATCTCATATATATATATATATATATATATATATATATATATATAAAAACGTATTAATAATCATTTATTTGAAAAGTTTCACTGATGATACTATTAATAATATTATTAATGTTATGTTATAACTAAACTAATAACATTATTGTGACTGACAATAACATATATTATAACTTAAAAAAAAATATATATATATATATTTTTTTTTTTTATTATCTTCTGTGGTTGCGGTGGCACCGAAATGCCTCTTAAATGCTACAAGATTATTAGACTATTATTTACTTTTTGTGTTTTGTTTTGTTCTTTAAGATTGAGAACATTAGAAGGAAGCACAACTACCTCCCCTTTATAATGGAGTTACTGAAGACGCTGGCTGAATATCAGCAGCTGATACCGCTGGTGGAAAAGGTAAGTCCAGTCCAAGCCGGTCTCCTCACACCACTAGAGTGCAGCGTGCGCTTCGTCTCAGCTTTGCTGTGGAGCTTGCAGCCTTTCCTTCTCTCGTAATTAGATTTGCATGAAACCTTGAATTGCATCATGCTAAAATAAAAAAAGCTAAAAATAGTCGCGCAGTAAGAGCAACCGAGCTCTAAGAATGTTCTTGATCTGGATTCTGAATACTGAACCGTTTTCTCCCCCTCTGTTTCTTCAGGCAAAGGAAAAACAAAGTGCCAAAAAAATCCAAGAAGCCAAGTAACCCCTCAACGTTAGACCCGGTTTAATTTTAATGCCACGGAATATCTTGATGTGCACCCGGAAGTCTCGCTATCGTTTCCTTCGCGTCTGTGCATGCATGCGAAGAGATGTTTAAAATCACGTCTTATTTTCATATAAATTTCATTTGTTCTGTAATGGTGTTGTTTGATGCATTTTTGTTTTTGTTTTTTCTGATTAGCGAACGGTAAATTGCTGTAAAATACTGTACATTAAAGCACTAATGTATCTTATCATTCGTGAACTATTGACATTGAACACGGACTCCAAACACTCAAGTGTGAGCTTAATAACGAGGTCTTCCTGTCTAAGCGGCGGCTACAGCTGGGTAGCTTCCCACGGCACTGGTGTTTGTATACAGAGCTGGTTTTAGTCCTGATCCTGGATGTTTAGTGTGGGAGCGTGACGCAGACTCACGTGGTCAGGCTTGTTGTTCCCACCGTAGCAACCGCTGTTGAAAACGCATCTGTTTGCGTTCCTCGGATATAGATAGCTCAGTAGTCATCCACCTTTTTTGGTAAGGATAGATGCTATAAAATCAAACTTTCGGTTAAAAAAAATCAACTACTGTGAGAAATATTCTCTGGTGGAGTAATGTGTAATGATATCTGTTCATTTGCCAAGTGGCAACAGAAAATATTTTATTCACACTAAGAAAATGTATTTATTTAGTTATTCATCCATCCATTCTTTTGTTTGTTTGTTTCCTTTTCTTTTTTCATTTTATTTGCTGTTATGTTTAAATTCACATTGGACCTGAACTTTTTTTTTTGTCTCCGGTCACTCCTATAAATTATGCATGTTTTTTTATTTATTTTTTTCTCCTTTTAGTCACACACACACACTTAAAAGAATAAAAAAATAGCACACGTTTTTAAGTGTGATTTGTCAAAATATTGTTTACGTATTTTTTTATTTCGGTTTTACTCCTTTTATTTAATTGGCATTCGCAGGCATTTGGAGACTTAAGTGGTGACTTAAGTGGGTTAATAAAGTCCAGGTCTCCCGACGCAGGTGAAGTTCATGGCGTTACCTACGTCTTGTCAAACATTCAGCTTGAAAAAAACATGCCATCTCTCCAAAATAAAAGCATTCGTATGTTCTCGAGTGTGGCGTACTCTAAGGGCCCCGATCCATCTCCGGGGGGGCCCCGCTGCAGAAGTGAAGACGTCCCGTGGAAAGTGAGCTGAGGCTTCGCCGTCTGCGAACGCCTTCTCGGATCTGTGTTTGGTGTCTGCTCAGTGTCAGACGGCGGGAACGCAACGCAGAGGTAAGTCCACACGGCCGCAGCCAAATAAAACCTAAAACCTCGAGTGCAGAATGTTCTACTCTGCTCGGGGTCTTGCGGTCAGGCCTTAAACGGGAAGCAGATAAAGTCCGATACGCGGGGGGAAATGACGCAATGAGTTTGTGAGGGTTCCTGTAAATGTTTGGAGGCTTGAAGGCTTGCAGTAGATGTGCAACTTAAAAAAGTGCAGTTCGGTTTTGTTTTGGCTGACTTGTAAAACTGGTCGCGGCACGTTCAACTGATTCGATCGGTTAAATGAAAGCGTCTCGGAGACTAAAAATAGCTTTGAAGACGATGGGGCAATTAATGGTGCGAGTTTGGGGCGGGGCCAATCGTCTGCACAACCTATAGCGGTGCGAGAACGTTTCTAAAACGTTCTGTTACTGTTTTCGCGACGTTGGTGTAATTGTGATATGAAGGATTGCCGGCTTCAACAAGTGATTAATTGGAAAGGGATCGTTTATGTTAAAGACGATATTATTCCGTTTTGTCTACATAGGAATAAAATCCAAACTCATGTTCGGATGGTACAAATGAATTTAGACAGCACAAAATTATAATGTGCCATATAAATAGTTTATTTGACATTTAGCATGAATTATTTTTAAAGAGAAAATATTTTGAAGTGGTAAACATGCATATGCATATACACAGTGACCTCCAGAATTATTGGCACCCCTGTTTAAGATGTGGGCGTCTAAAAATTATCCCCATGTTACTTCAGGGGGGAAAACACCCCACACATTTAGAAAAAAAATTATTTTATCATGTGTCCCATAATTATTGGCACCCCTGATGTTAATACTTTGTACAAGCCCCTTTTTGCCAACAAGACAGCACTTAAACTCCCCCTATAACATTTCACAAGATTAATGAACAGAGAGAGGTATCTTTGAACAGTCTTTCTAATCATCCAGTGTCCTGGGTCCTCTCTTAAGCTCTCTCCTCTTTCGCTCGCCCCGCGGGTTTTCGATTGGGTTGAGGTCTGGGGACTGAGATGGTCATGGGAGAACCTTGAGTTTGTGACCGCTGAACCACTTTTGGGTAGATTTTGCCACATGTTTTGGATCATTATCCTGCTGAAAGACGCAACGACGACCCCTCTTCAGCTTTCTGGCCATCAGGTTTGTACTTAAAGTGTCCTGGTAGTTCACAGCGTTCATAACGCCGTGTACCCTAACAAGCTTCTCAGGGCCTTCGGAAGAGAAACGGATCCTCCACCGTACTTCGCGGTGGGCATGAGGTGCTTTTCGGCATACTCATCTTTTGTTTTACGCCAGACCCGTTTAGAGCGTTCGTTGCCAAAAAGCTCTCTCAGTCTCCTCTGACCAAAGCACACGATCCCAGTTGAAGCCCCAGTACCGCTGGACACACTCCAGACGTGGTAGTGAGAAAAGACTTGTTCCTTGTAGAGAGACGTCTGATGGTTGTTACGGAGACTCTGTGACCCCAAGATGCCACTCTTTGATGCAGTTCTGTGATTTAGGAATTTTTTTTTTCCTTCTCTTACCATCCTCCTCACTGTGAGTTGAGGCATGATAAACTTGGGACCTCTTCCAGCCTTGTTTGTCTTAATGATTGCTCTGACTGTAGATGCTTGCAAGGTAAGGCGAGTGGCTATTTTCTTTTAGCCATTGCTTGACACACATCTGCCTCACTTGAATGGTGTGTTCTCTTGTCTTTACCATGTTGACAAGTGGGAAAGAGAATTAGGCCTCTGTGTCACGTCAAATATATACCCCAGGGAAACAGGAAGTCATGAATTACTAATTAAAAGTTCCTATAGATACCCTGACCAACTTTAACAATTACAGACATAATATATATATATATATATATATATATATATATATATATATATATATATATATATATATATATATATATATATATATATATATATATATATATATATACATATATACATATATATATATATATATATATATATATATATATACATACATACATACATACATACATATATGTGTGTGTGTGTGTGTGTGTATACATATGTGTACATATACACATATATATATATACATACATATATATACACCTATATATATATATACATACACATATATATGCACATATATACACACATATATATATATATATATATATATATATATATATATATATATATATATATATATGTATGTATATGTTTTGTTTATATATATATATAATATACATTTTATGAATATACATATAAACGTAATATAAATACCTGTAAACATTTTCAGAATATACTATGTGTGTGCGTAACATTTTACATTATATATTTTATATACATAATTTTTGGTTGCATATTTCTCCCCAAATAAATCAGAAATTTAGGTAAGACATAAATAATGCAGAAACAATTCCAATAACTACTAAATAATATAAATTAAAGTAACATTAATTTAAATTAAATATTGAAGTAGAAAGAATAAAACTGTGTTTACCTACAAAACATACTCTAATAATCTGTTTTATTAAACTTTGAAGAAAAAAAAATGATAGTGTAATGGAATGATGAATTAATATTATTTAATCAGAATTTGTTTGCATTTTTATTATTATTATGATTAGCGTTTTTAGAGATTGACTTTCACTGAGTGCTAGATAAATTTAATGTAAAAAATAAATCAGTCGATAAAAATGTATAAACTTTTTGCTTATTTTTGTTTATTTATTTATTAAAAGTAGTGCCCCTAAAATTCAGAAAGTAACGGAATGACAATTGAAATAACTTTATCCACATTTATTCTCATGCTTTTTCATTGAAAAGCAAAAATCATAAAAAAAGACCTACAAGTAAACTTCAAAACATGGGTACGACGCTGTGTGAACACTCAATACCAATACAGACTATTTACAAATCTGTGCAAAATATGCAAAATGAAATCCTAGTGTCTCAGTCACTGCATGAACTATCGCTCTCCTTCAGCGATTCTCCAGAGCTGCCGATAGAGCTCGGAGTCCAGGAAGCGAGGGTACGAGTTGTGCTCCATCAGGAAGTACACTCTGTTCTGGGCGGCTTTGAAACTGGACTGTGTCAGGATCAGGAGGCTCTGGTGCAGGGTCTCCTTTGTGTAGAAGTCCAGGTTGAGCTGGAAGGAAGAAGTGAAAGGATTGAGAACGTGCGGAGAGGCTTAATGAGCAGCGACGAGCGCGGACTACACCTCACCTCTTTTGGAGAATCTGCCCTGATGAACTGGTCGTATATGGCTTTTGCCCTGGATTTGAGTTTGGATCTTGACCTGATCTTTCTGAACTCTTCACAGGCCATCCAGAACTCGATATTCTCCTCACAGTGTTCGGACTTCATGAACAGCCGCAGAGCAGTTAGCCCATCTGAAATATGAAATGTTCATTGCATCAGTTGGCGTCAAATAATTTGTAGTATTTCCAACTTATATATACACTAATATATATATAATGTATGTGTGTGATATTGAGATCAATCGCATCCAGAATAAAAGTTTTTGTTTGTATAATGTATGTGTGTATACTATGTATGTTTATTAACACATTACACATACAGTATATGTAAAAAAAAAAAAATATATAATATATATATATATATATATATATATATATATATATATATATATATATATAAATATATATATATTTTTATATATCTATTTTGGATGCAATTAATTGTTTGATAGCGCTAGTATATTTATGTGTGTGTGTTGGGGGTGTTGTTTATTTTAAATTCTATATTTTTATAAATTCTATATTATTTTATTATTTACATATAATATAAATTATGAAACAATAAAAAGTTAAAATGACCAAATTAATCATAAAACTTGATAATTACCGTATGACTGTTACAATAAATATTGTAATAATATATAGTTTTGCAAATTATAACAAAGAAATTAAAAAAGAATAAAAAAAAAAAGAATAAAACATCTTAAAATGATGGAAGATGAACATGAAATTCATAAATAGAAATAATATTTACATTTGCTGCTCAGTAAGTTGTCCAGAGACTGCGCCCATTCGGTCACTTCTTCAGTAGTTGGCCTGTGGGAAAATAAAGAGGGAAAAGTTATTTCATTTTAATTTAATCATAATATTAAAATTAAATCTCACTTTAAGCAATTATATTTAGATTTTAATTTAATACCTTTTTTAAAAAAATCTATGATCCCGCTTGGTTACGCACAATAATAGTGATTTATGCAAATGATAAGTCATTAAAGTTTCTGAAAGCTCACCCGTATGGTTTCCTCTGTGGAGGGGTGTGCCGTGATTCTCTGACGGGAAAGGTCTTGAAAAGCATCCTCGATCTCCAGTTTGTTTGTCTGTTCATCGTAATCGGCAGGAGTTAGCGACCCCAGGTGAACTCCCCGGAATAAAGCGTGTTAAAAGGTGTTAAAGTGGAGCCTCACCTGATGTTGTTCTGTGCCGTGGTCGTGTCGGGGGTCCTGCAGTACATCAAACGCTCCGTGCTCGAACCTGCTGAGGACTTTCTCATTTTTGCCAATCTATCCATCGCCATCAATTGAACCGAAACGTGCGCGTCTTGCGGTGCGGGACTTTTATACCACCGAGAGCCGTAGTGTGTGGGCGGGGCTTTATCGGCAGGGGACGCGTCTGATTGGTCGTCTGCATCATCGTCTGAGATCTGGCTGGAGCAGCACTGCAGCTCTTTCTGATGAACTTTTGACTTGGAAGGCATTAAAACGCGGTTGTAATATACGCTATATATGTATTTTTTAAATGTTTTGAAGTTCAGGTTATTGTATATTTGATATACTTTTAATATTCAAATTTGTTTAATATTTTATATATCTATATATGCATGTGCTGAACTACTGTATAAGGATTTAAATATAATATAGAATATATAATAGAATATATATATATATATATATATATATATATATATATATATATATATATATATATATATATATATATATATATATATTTAAAATGGGATAAACAAAACTATTTTTATTCCTGTTTTTTTATTATACACAAAATAGTATAAAGGAGAAAATAATAACATTGTCAATGCAAATTTGTATGATGTAAAATTGAATATAAAAATATAAGGTGTGTGTGTGTATATATATAAAAGTATTTACTATATTATTTACTATATATAGTTGTTTTATACAGTTATTCTTGTATATAAATTCTTTTTATGTATGCATATATATATATATATATATATATATATATATATATATATATATATATATATATATATATTAGTTATATATTAATATATATATATTTATATACATATTTAGTGCTGTCAAGCTACATCCACATCCACAAGTTTTTGTATACATTGTATACAGCAGTACCTGCAGTATATATTTAAAAAATATGATTTATACCTTTTATGCATTTTCTTTTATAAATTTTAATTCTATTGTATTCCATATATATGTGTGTGTGTGTGTGTGTGTGTGTGTGTGTGTGCATGCATAATATACACAATACAACTTTTTACAATTTTCTTGTGTTATATATACATTTGTTTGTATGTGTCTCTAGATAGATAGATAGATAGATCATTTTGATGATGTTTTCATTTCGTAATGTACAATGTAGTAAAAAGAAAGAATAAGAACGTGCGTTTCGAGATGAATAGTTCTGAGTCACGTCTGTAACTTGAGGATGTTAACGCAACATCCTTCTCCGACACGAAGTACTAAACAAACTGGTTTGTTCCCAGCCAGCATTCCACATGCTTCTATTTGTGGAAAGGAATGCTCTATTTATAGAAACTCATTTCTAAAAATGGCTGAAACGTTTACATTGTCGCTCGGTTTTAATTACTTTGGATGTGATTCAAACCACTGAAAACACTTGGAATCTCGTGCCATTTTTTTTTTTTTGCTTCAGACTGTAAGCATCAGGCTAAACTGATACAGGATGTTCAACGCATCGGTTGAAGGATTTCAGATTTCCCGAAGAAAAAGAGCAGCAGATCAACACACGTAATGTGTTTCGGCTTTCAAGGGCCTTGCACATAGACGTGCACGTTTTTAGCCATCCTTGACCTTAATGCATTAGTGTTTGCCAAAAACACCCTTTATCACCCATTTAGTAGAACACCTGCACAGTAACTATTTGCACGACAAACCGCATTAATAGATGACAAATATGAACTCTTTTCTGATGCAAGCACATCTCGGGTCGCAGATCAGGTTTTCTTTGCTTGCAAATACATGCTGGATGACAATTTTTTTTTTTTACTGCGTGCGTGTTACGTATGTAGGCTATATGCATAGAATAAATACACAATTATATATCATTATATCATTGCATTGTTAATATAATTAGGTAAATATTTGTATGATATATGTATAAAAATTTATATTTTACGCTTTCGTATATAAAGGTGGTGTCATTAAAGACATTTTTTAATGATAGTTGTAATATTTATTCTTTTATGATAGGTGTATGGTGTATGTAGTAGTATTTATATGGTTATATGCACACACAAATAAAACATATTTCAATATACATTTTTTATGGCCTAAAATGTAATGTAAATATAAAATAAAAAGTGTAATATGTGTATTATACAAATTGTAATATATATATATATATATATATATATATATATATATATATGTGTGTGTGTGTGTGTGTGTGTGTGTGTGTGTGTGTGTGTGTGTGTGTGTGTGTGTTTTTGTTTATTAATGTATATATATATATATATATATATATATACACACAGTATATATATAAATTTGAGATGTTTTTACAATAATAGTTTTATAGTATATAGTATAGTCAGAATATGTTGTGTAGTATTGTTGTTGATGTATAAAAATTATATAATTATAATATTATATCATATGTAATATAATATAAATTAATATAAATATTCTTAAAAATTTTAAATGTGTTTAAATACTTTTATAATATAGTATAGTTATATAATATAACGTTTTATATTATATAAAATGATTAACGAAAATGTGATCCGGTTGGAGCGCCTTAGAATAACATTAAAAAAGCTCTGTTTTGTTGATACATTTTCCGCTGTATTAAAACATTTCATGGCATGACACCTACTTGCCTGAAAAGACAAATTTATCGTGAGATTCTTTATCATTCATCATGATCATTTATCAAAGAACAAAGTTTTCCTAAGCTTTACCCTATCACACCCTATATATATATATATATATATATATATATATATATATATATATATAGAGAGAGAGAGAGAGAGAGAGAGAGAGAGCTAAGTATTAATATATATACCAATATATTATTATGTACAAATATATATAGACAATATATATTAGAAATTATATATCTAATCCTTAAACCCACATGCATTTGTCTTAAAATACAACACAGATGATAAAATATATGAAGTATGCCTCTGTCAAAGTCATGATACACTGTGTAATTCACCTGACCCTATGAACATGAAATACTGGTTTTGAGACGCAGGTGATGGAAAGACAACACATCCCTGAACAGCACAAATAGAGCGGTTTGTTCCTGTCACGGTGTGTCATCATAACTATGCATGTTTCCATTCATTTAGTCAATGAGATGCAAATAGAGATATGTGTACATGATTAGGTCAGGGCCTTATACAGTGCTAAAGAGGATATGGAAAAGAGCTCGATTTGCATAGACATGGGACCATTAAAAATTGACAAAGCTGAAGTTTCCATAACTTACAAAAGCGATACAGTTGAATTTTTAACATTTCGCAGAAAGGTTTTTTTTTTTTTTTTGTGCGATAAGGTTGTAAGGTCCTCGCTTTTAGAAGAATGCACCTTAAATGGTGTCTTTCCACATTTTCCACATCTAATGTAATTTTCAACGCAATGACTTTTTTGGAACCATTTCCTATTTGTTTTCATACTGTCATTGTAAAAATGAATATTAGGTTTTTTAAGTAAACCTCGGGCGATCAGAAGCCGTTTTTTGCAAAAAAGGACACGCTAGGAGCCTACCAAATGAACTGCTCCATATAAAGTCCATTTTTATGACCTCGTCCATATCGTCCAGCTTTGCAGATGTCAGACTCAGTGTTTTTAAAAGACTTATCGTCTGTTATGGTGTTCAGACTGTAAATATCAGTGAGCTTCTTAAGTGGTTCGCGGCGAGATTGTTGCCAAGTTTCCGTTCGAATAGACGATAGTCCGAAAGCTTTACGCACGTGGTATTTCCCAGCAGTGACACATCTGCTGTACTCATGGGGGACTCCAAAAGTACCTTAGCTTGAAAACAAGAGCGCTTTTTTTTTGTTGAGGGTGCACAGTGTTTTTGCCATAAAGAGGCAGCTTTTTAGTGAACTTATCATAACCTTCATGCTTTATCCCAGCTGAAAAAAACTGCATATGCTGTTTAGGTATGAAAAAAGGACCAGAAAAAACTTAAACCAGCACCCCAGCTTCAAAACATACCTAACCAGCATATGCTGTTTTTTTTCAACAGGGATGTGTCTTTGCGAGAAGTTCGAGACACGTAAAAGCACAAGCGTCCAGCTGTACAGTTTGTTCTACTGATTTGTAGGCATGTCTGTGATTAGCACAAGTTCTTCTACATAAAACTTCTGTTCTTTGTAAACACAAGATGCTAACAAGCCACTATTTGCAAACTGAAAGCAATAAATCAACCGTGTTCTAGCATATCCCGCTTGTTAACTAATAAGTTAAACTCTGGACGGCTTCTGACAAAGTTTGTAGCAGTTTTCACCTCTCAAAAAGCTCTTTTGGTTGTCTTTGAATGACTGTTTTATGCTAGTTATTAGCTTTGTTCCTAAATTTATAATATGCTATCAGGCTAACAATCTAATATTTATGAATTTAAAGAAATAAATCGACCAATCCCCAGCATGTCCAACTTGCTAACCAAAAGTTCATGTCTGGTAGTCTTCTTGACCAAGGTTGTAGTGGTTTTCACTCCCTGTAAAACTCTTCTGGTAATCTTTGAACAAAGTTTTATGCTAGCTATTAGCTCAAAATCATAACAAAGTACAGATCTTCAGTTGTCTTTCCTAAAACACAATTACCATTTTTAGTCATGTCTACAATATAAATTGCATATAATATTATATTCTACAACATAATTTAGATCTACATATTAAACATACTGCTGAGTTCTTTGTAAATTCAAGATGCTAACAAGCTACTATTAAAAAATGAAAAGCAATAAAGCAGCCATATGTTCGAGCATGTCCAACATGTTAGTTAAGTTCACCTTAGGAATCCTCTGACCAGGTTTGCAGTAGATTGCACACTTGTAAAGCTCTTGGTCATCTTCAAAGAAAAGTGTTATATTAGTGTAGCATTTGATCAAATCAGATGCACACCTATTGTTATACTTAACAAATAATCTTTTATGCCCTTTTTTACTCAACCAAAGGTCCACTAAAAGTGCAACTATGACAGTCCCCTTCCCCCGAAATGCAGCTTATACCTCAAAAAAGCCATGACAGGCCTTTAGAAGGTGTGACCTCAACATAGCTCAAAAAGGCTTTACTTCAATGAACTGCTAGGTTTTTTATTCTGAACACTGGTCTTTCATCAGCTTCTCATCTTCTGGTGACCAAGACCCAGAGCGCAAACGTGCCTGGTGGGCCTCAACCCAGCATTGTCTGTCGTTCTTTGAGACACCGACAAGATGAGGTAATTTTTAAGTTTTGCATCAGGCCTTGTGGCATTGACTTTCCATTCAACCAAGGATGCTCGAATCTTAGCAGATCTCTTAGCTCTTTTCACCTTCTACCTTAGAAAGAAACTTCCAAGTCAGGACATCTTTGGAATTCATCACTCTTCAAACCAAGAAGTGCAAGTCCAAAACCGTGGAATCATTAAGACTTTCATCCGAGACTGCATCTGCACCGTAAACCAACGAGGCATAGTATCGCACATTTAACTAAACAAAACCGAGGTTTAGTATTAGTTTAAAGACCCCATTATAAATGGTGCTGATGGTTTACGGATGGTTAACTCTTTTCATTCTGCTTCATTCTGTGCTTTTCCTGCTTTTCAAGTGTTCTCTGTTCTTTCCCCATGTATGTTGTTACACGTGTGTGTTGTGTTTGATGTTGTGCCATGTCTTTCTATTTGCCCTTATTTGGTCCTTCCTGTTCTTGTCCTTGTTTTTGTATTTATTAGCTAATTATTCCCCACCTCTGTTCTTCTGTCTGTTGAGTTCCTTCTTGTCAGTCCGTGATGTTAACTAATATACTATGTGTGTTGATGCTAAGTTCCCGTATTAAAATAATCATTTGTTAAATCCTTTGTCGAGAGGATTGGCTACAACCACAACATGTTACAGAAGGATCAATCTACACCATGAACATGGTCGAGGACAGGCCCTGGCATCTGCGGCAGAGTTGGCGAACATTGGAGAGTTATGTGGAGGAAATCCTTGTGATTTCCAACAAGGTAAGTTGGCACGACTCATTTCTGGGCACATATTTTCTGCTGGGGCTGGACGAGGACACTATCCACTGTGATATTCATAGGTGTGATTATCCCTTGATCGAGCTGATAAATCTTGTCCTTTGGCTATACTGTTCTGAGTTTGAAGCAGAAGAAGTCAAAGAATTCCCTCAGGAACGAGCCGTTCCCCGTCTGCCTCCACATACTTTGCCAATAGATCCGGTCACTCATTTCCTCCTAGCACTGTTTCTGGCTTCAGCCTAGAAACACCTGCCTCCCCGAAGTCACAAGTACCAGTGCCCCCGAGTTTAAGGCTCCTTGCCTCATTCCAGAGTTCCCGCTGGTTCCCTCCTCTTTGCCGTGGTCCCGCAGTCCACCTGCTCCACCAAGCTCCCTCTTCCCTTCAGCTCCACCTTGGTCAGTTGTCGACCATCCGCCACCTCAGGATTCCATTCCTCCAGCTTCGTCTCATCCCGTCTCATCTCTCTGACTCTGTCAGGCTCCTCCTTTCCACCAGTTCCACTGCAGCCTTCCGAATCCCAGTATCCACATCGGTCGCTGTGTTACATGTGTGTCGTGTTTGATGTTGTGCCCTGTCTTTCTGTTTACCCTTATTTGGTCCTTCCTGTTCCTGTCCTTGTTGTTGTGATTATTAGTTAATTAGTCCCCACCTAATTATTCCCAATTATGTATTTGTGCTTCAATACCCTGTCTGTGGAGGTCTCCATTTAAAGAATTATTATTTTAAATCATTTGTCAAGACAATTTAATACAACCACGACACATTACAGTATGAGTTTACTGTATAACTGTACAGTATACTTTTCTGTTCACTTATGCGAGTTAGCGTTTAGTTTATAAAATTTTTGTGGAAAAATAAAGCCACAGTTACTGCTGGCAGCCAATGTAAATATGTGCAATTCATCATAATTAATTGTAATTATTTATATACATTTCCCTTAATGAGCCGATTTGCTATATTAGCTATTATAAGCTTTGTTAAAAAGGAATGTACAAATGTTCCGGTACCCTGTTTGATGCTAATAGGCTAACAAGCTACTATTTGTGAATTGAATCATTGAACCATATTCTAGCATATCCAAATCTCAGGAAAATCTTTTTTCTTAGATATGGCACAATTAGCATTCCAGATTAACTATAAATTGACATACCTAGCGTACAGCTCTATATTTAAAGCTTGAAAAATTAATCACAAACTAAATTAGGCATTAGCGTTCCGTGCGAGAAACCATTGAACAAATGGCTGAAGACTTAAATCCCTAAAAGGAGTCATTTTTTTTCCGGTCACAGTTCTGCTTTGTTAGCCATGTGCCCTTGACCAACACATTCGAGTTTCTCCAGCGGGACAATCCCTGCAATTAATGTGAAGTGTCTACTAAATGGCAAGTCTCACAGAGGAAGGTTTGCGTCATAAACTAGGTTAGCAACGTTAGACATGCAATAGCAGAAATGTGCGAGTTGCAAGATCTCATGACTTTTCAGCAGCCGCTGCAATGCACACTTCTCTGGCGCTTATGAAGTCTTTCTTTCTTAATTCCCTGTTCTGTGGGAACTGAAACTCATCTGTTCCTTTTTCAAAGGTAATTGTTTCACTATGTAGTCATGGGACCTGTCGGCCAAAGGGTTAGAAAAGTATAATTCCTATATTAATTAAATGAGAGTAGCTGGTAAGTTCACATTTAATGATGTATTGGTGTTTTATAAAGTATCGGTAGTGTCTGTAGTATTTTATACCAGTGAAAGCAACATCCTTCAAACAAGACAAAATTGCGATTTCAATTGATATATACGATGTATTGACTCCATATTGTTTATTCTTTTATTTATCGGTATATATCGCGATTATGTTTTTCCATATAGTGCAAGATTTAGATATCAAAAACTTAAGGGAAAGTTGACGTTTATAGGAAAGGTTTAACATTTTATTGTGTTTGAACGTTTTTTGGAAAATAATATCTAACATTTATCGGTTATCGGCTGGAAAAGTCTGAAATCAGTTTGAATTAATTATATAAAGCAAACCACAGACAAAAAGGTAAAGTAAAAGAGTCAAAAGTTCAACAGTGTCTAATCTTTATTTTATTGTCACCAAAATAACAACATCCAACCAGTGGCTGTGGCTAATAAATAAAAAAAACATTGTTTAAATTAAACTTCATAACATTACAAGTAATGCCTACAGTTTTTGTGTGTGGCACACATGCTACAACTGTTCATATAATATATGTATTTCTATTTATTTTTTTGTTATTTATTTTTGAACTTGACCTCTCAAGTAGGTAATAAAGTCACACTTTCTTTAATGTTATACATCTGTGTGGCAATGAGGCACCGATGTCGAAATAGGATATGTCAAGTTCCTCTCACAAAATTGTCCAAACCAACCAATAGGCTGAAGTTACATTTCGTTGCTTAAGTCATTGTAGGACATGGTAAAGCAGTTCTTAAAGATCCTTTGGAAGTGCCAGGAAAAGAAAATAGTGTTGTGCCCACAAACCACCGGATGGGCTTGAAGGAGCTGGGTGCTTATCTACACAGGAAGCACCCTTAGTTAAGAAACACTCATGGCGCTTCAGTAACATGTTGGACTTTGATATCAATTGCAAGTTTCCAACCATTGCTCCATATGGTCTCCTTCTAGTCTCAGAGGTCTTTTGGGGTCTGATCCACATGGCGGGGGCACAAGCTTTGGGGCTCTGGTCCTGCACACAAGACCAGACCGTTCCAGTTTTAGCTTTGGTGTGATATATCCATAGAGTCATCTTTGAGCATTGTCTGCCGCGAGGGACTCAAGAAGGGCCTTGTACATCTCAGACCGTAGAAATCTGGGGTAAGAGTCGCGTTCCATCAGTCCGTAAACGATCTTCTGAGCCTCATCGAAACACTGCGGCGTCGGACTCTTCACTTTCCTCTTGATCTCCTCCCTCGTGTGATAGTCGATGTTTATCTGCAATGCAAATGAGAGCCATTAATACTGTGCATACACTGGAAGTGAATGATTGTGATGTTGTCCATACAATGGGAAATTACTTCAAAAGCATGCAAAACTATGTCGTGAGACAGTAGTAAAAAAAAAAGCATTAGTTTGTGCTTTGAAGAGGCTAGTACCAGATAATATTTTCCAGGGCTCAGGCTCCTCTGCCCCTGACAGTTAGTGGCCCCAAGGATATGGCCCTAGTGACCCTATAATCTGTCCAAGTATGAATCAGCTGTAAACTCAGCTCTGCTGTAGACTTCAGCAATCTATTTTTTATTATATTAAGTGTATACAGTGCATACAAATGTAACACAAATGTACTTGAATGAATTATTAAATATTTAACATTATTATTTGTAATTATTTTATATTAAATGTTACTGTTACTAAATATACATATAAAGTCAATATAAATATATTTATGATGAATGATTATTTTTTTAATTATTATATTGTATAATAATGACATGGTACATTTATATTATATTATTTATTATTTTACTTCTGAAAGTGCAGACAAACCTGATACAAATATACTTATTTTCAATGAATATAACAAACAAATCCTTACAAATTAACTTGTAATGAATGAAAATTACATTATCTTACAACTCTATATACATATGAATTCATATGAATTTATTCAAATTTAATAATAATAATTAATTTACATTTTTATTATATTTTAATAATTTTGATTAAATAGTTTGACTACTACATAAACATATAAAGCCAATATGAAGGTATTTATAATAAATTAATATTATTTTTACATTACTCCTGTATATACATGCAAATTCATTACAAATATACTTGTTTTCAATTCATTAAATAATTTTATATTGCATTATGTAGCTACGGCGTATATATGGTTGGATGATTTAGCGTTATTGAACAGAAGCTGTCTGAAATGATTTAAATATAAAAAGTATACAATTCCTGTCATACAAATATAGAGAAAATAAAAGCGTATCACAACACAACAGACATTTTTATAGTGACAGGGAGCATCCTCTACCTCTTTCGGAGATTCTGCTTCGACGAATTGTTCGAAGATTTTCCTCGCCTTGGAGCTCATCTTGTAGGACGACGTTATCTTCTTGTAGTCCTCACACGTCAGCCAGAATTCGATGTTCTCGTCGCTGAACTCCGATTTCAGAAAGGTGCGGAATGTGGCCAGGCCATCTGGAGGGAAACGAATGCGGGTGCGCGTCAAAACACACGACGCAAATGTAAACCAGCACCTCTTTAATTTACTCGTGTTTTAGTTTTCGCCGGGCCACAGCCATGCAAAGCCAAAAATAGCTTCCAAAAAGACTTACATTTGGAACCGAGGAGTCGCTCCAGAGACTGGGACCATTGTTGGGTGTCTTCTAAACTTAGCCTGCTGAGATCAGACGGGTTTGATTAGTTGACCGTAACTGGATTAGAAGCAATAATTCTTGTTTGAACTATTTCGGACCTGGTGTCCATATATGTGTGTCGCTTTCTCCTTACCTCTCAGGAGCAGATGAACTGGTGAACATACACTTTAGTCGGCACATGAGGTTCTTTCCTCTACGGAGAGAAAGTCAGCTTGGTTGTCGGCATTTTACGCTTCACACATGCAAACCTACGCTAAAGCATGCTGGGACTCACAATAGGTTCCCTTGTGCTGATAGTTGAGTGCAAATGCCTGAGGATCACACTTACAAGGTCTTGTTTCTTCTGCAGTCGTCTCTGTCCATGTTGAAATGTGTTGGGAGAGGTTGTGGGATTAGGCCAGGCATGGTAGAGCGAGGGCTTATTGCCCAGGAATCCACAGCCGTGCGCTCCTGCTAGTGATCATGCTGCACTTGGTGCTCTACAGGTTTCCCTTCTGCGTATCCGGCTCTGCTTTTTATGCCCTGCGACGGTTGCTAAGGGCTCGTGTCACCAACAGGACCACAAAGAGGAAGCCTCGTCGAACCCTCCCCCTCCTCCCTGGCCACTCGTGTGCGAAAAGCATAGGCTGTTTCTCCATATTTTTAGAGATGTAAATACACATGTTCCTTGCTAAAATAGCTGATAAGCAAATTACAGCTTTGCATGTTTTGGGTTTTTCAGTAATCTACAGACGTAAACAGGGCCAAACTGTATTAGAGCACGGATGGAAATAAGAGTCAAATGAGATGGCCAGGCCGTTTCATTACTCTTTGTTTTCTGTTTTATTAGCATTGAAGAAGTTACACAAAGGAATCCTTTTGCAAACATAAAGATAATGAGTAACTAGCTTTACCTGCTTTGAAAATAAAAGTTATGATTAGAACCTGGAGTTTAACTGCCTGATGTCAGAGGGCAAGTGCTGAAGTTCTGCAAGGTCTTTGGTGTCTCTAGTCAATATGTTCTGGTGCTACCTTATGGCGAACCTATAATGAATCTCCACAAAGAAATGTACCACCAGAAATATTTATTTTTATAAACTTTTTAATAGTTTTAAAAATGTTGTTTGTCAAATAAAAGTCATGTGGTGCAACCAACACGGATCAAAGACATTCATATTTATGAATTAATTCATAATATTTCTTTTAAAAGTAAAACCTTTTTTGGTGCAACCAATATGCATCATAGACCCATTTAGACCCTCATGAATGTGCGTAAAGGTCAGCACATCTTGATTAGGTTAGTTCAGGTTAGAAAATGTCATGTGGTGCAGCTCCACAAAAAAAAAAAAAAAAAAGAAGATGTAAATCATATTTTTGAATAAATAATACAATGCAAAAATTATTGTAAAAAAAAAATAATAATAATACATTAAAAAACGTTTAGGGAAGCTTAGATCAGGTTGTAAAATGTTGTGTTTGCAACCCCACAAAAGCATAATGATACATATAATTTAGCAATTCATAATATTTGTAAAAAAATAAATAATAATAATAATAATAATACATTTTTAATTTTATATATTTAATTTAATTTAAATATATAATAATAACTTAAATTAAAATTGTGGTGTAACCAACATGCATGAAAAGCACATGTTATAGATCCATTAAAACCCCTGAATTTATATTTTTATGACAAATCAAAATAAATAGGTTTAGTGTAAAATGTCATGTGGTGCAATTCCACATACACATAAATTAAAAAATTACGTCTATTGTTTTGTTTTTTCCCAAGTCATCTGGTGGAACCAACATGCGTAAAAAAAGTATGAAATATCAGCCCTGCATGCCCCATGACCATATTTAAAGGTCAGTATCTTTCTGAAAATAGATAATTGATATTTCATGACAAGACAACATTGCATCAGGTTTTAAAATGCAATTCGGTGCAGATAGACAACAATAATAAGCATCAAGATGTTTATGTGTAAAACATTCTGGATGTTTGTTAAGTACTAATAACCTACAAGTTAAAGGTCACAAGTTATATTAGGTGGAGTTAACTACTTTGTACTTCAAACAATAAATACAATGTACTTCTTGTGGTCATATTGTATTGAAAACAATTTTGCTGCTGTTGAGGTGAGATACGGGTAAGATGAGGGAGAGGATTGGTGGTATGGGTGGGTTTAAGGGTGGGTTCAAGTGTAAACAGTGTGATTATAAACGTAATTACAGTTACACCACATGACAGTCATCAAATTAAACATTATTTGAAAATTGTTTACAATTTTGAGTCTGAAACCACAAAGATTTTCCTTTATCATTGTTACTGCATGAACCCTATAAATTGACCTTTTTCTGTGTTTTATGCGTATTAATCCATAGTAAACGACGTTTGGTTTAGTTTATCCAAAAATGGCTATAGGCAGTCAAGCATTCACTTTTTGACACCGTGTGTTAGTGTCGGCGTGTGTAGACATCCTCGAAGTCACCTGACCGGCACGCTCTATCTCATACTGTAACACTGTCAGTTTCTCCATTTCGCACAATTGAGCAATTTTGTACCTCGGGGCAATGTCAGAACATTACTCATTTCCTTTTAGTTGCCATGGTGACTGTGTATTTGACAGCAGACGGTGGTGGTCAGATTGTGTGAGAGATTGGTCAGCGCGTTCATCAGCAGGCTGAAACTCAGTAACTTACAGATTGGTGAAACGTCTCGTCAATAATTGCCGCATCCGCTGTACAGTTGCATGCTGGGAGCTTACTTTTAACGGTCGCCTTTGAAAATTAATTTCCTTACGTCCGTATAACCTCATGATTTCACATCAGCCTCCCTTCTAAAGTGACAACATATGCGTTGCATTGAGACAGGAAACAAATGTATGGGACAGATCTAATAACGTACGATTGAATTAGTCGGACAGTACATTGTGTTTTATTAAAAGACGTTGGTCCCTCAGCAGCAAAAAGTGTCCAAAACAGTCATTTATTTATATGTGCAAGCATAGAAAAGCAAATATTAATAAAAAATATAATGATATTAAAATCAGCTTTTCATGATGTTTCGTAATGTCACGTTAAATGTACCTTTCTGATTTATATATTTAATTTATCCCATGAATATTTAATATATATATTATATACATATCTTATTTTTATGTATTCAATATTTCATTCAGATTTTAAAAAATGTGCAAAGGTCATATCAAAAGATTTCAGTTTAAACTCGCATTTCTAACAGAAAAATGTAAATAATAATTGCGCTATTATACAAGAAATTACCATTCATTTTTACATTTTTACTGAAGTCAGAATGTTTATTTTCTATTGCTCCCCAGCGATGGGAAGCATCCGAGACAAAGCTTCGGGTCTCCTGATGTTTGAAAGAGCGATGCGATTTTCTTCTGGTAGTATTTATAGCATCAGCCTCATATTTTAATGATCAACTGAAAATCACCTGTGAAAAAAGCCTCGTGAAAATCAAACACTGCAGTAAAAAAGCATCTTAATCCAATAAACATGGTATTTTTTATTTTCAATCTGACCCGGATAGATTTTTCCAGTGGTCCTGAAACAGTGGTGTCTTTATTATAGAATTACCTTCCCCAAGAAGGACATATGCTGAAGGAGATCTAGCATGAACCAGATGACCGTTGACATTCACCGTGTTGGTGGGATTTTAGGTTAATCAAACATAGTTATTCTTAGATGCTCTAAATTGCCTTTTTAAGATATGAATCTCAGGAAGAAAGTCATTGTTATAGTAGGGTCAAGCGCTGACACGGATTATAATTGTATTATAAGGCAGTGTCTGTCACTTAAGGCTTGTCTTTGCATCAATTAGCTCGGGTCGGACATGTGACCAAAACACAGTTCCTCACAGACTGTGGAAAACCGGCTTCTCAGAGCTGGTTTTCTCCTCAAAATTAGTCATTGTCCACTGACTTTCTAAGTAAAGCTCATCTTTAGTTCACAGTATGTTTGTGTGCTTCATAAAGATGGCATGACGTTCTTTCTGTCTTTGAATGTATAGTAAATGCCTTAGAAAAAAAAAAAAAAAAAAAAAAACTAACAAGGAAAATTGATTTATATGTGTTTTTCCTAGTCGGTTGTGACGTTAAATGGAAAACAAGTGAAGATGTCTATTAAAGTCTTATTTTAAGGTAGATTAAAAAAAAAGAAGATGGATAAAAAAAAAAATAGATTTCAATTTGAACATTTTCTCAATAGATTTCCAATTAAAATGCACAAGGTTTTGCTTCAACTCTGTTACTGACATATTTTCTGATTTAGTGATAAACATTCCATCTATTAAATATTCATTGGAATTTTTATAAACATAAAGAAAATTGTTAATAGATAGATAGATAGATAGATAGATAGATAGATAGATGTTTTAATTAATAAACTATTCTATTTATTTCAAATTATATTTTTAAAGAAAATTTCAGCAATTTATATATATATATATATATATATATATATATATATATATATATATATATATATATATATATATATATATATATATATATATATATATATATATATATACATATATATAAATTGCTGAAATTTTCTTTAAAAATATATATATATACAATTGACTTAAGGTTATGTGTCAGCCCTGTTACTATCATATTTTCCCTGTTTTATTAATAAACTTCTGTTAGTTTGCAGTAATGTCTATATGTATATATGATTGACTTTAGGTCATGCATCAACCCTGTTACCTTCATATTTGCCATTTTAGTAATAAACTAATTGTTTATTTTAAAAAGTACAAAAGTCACAAGGATGTATTTGAGTTAATATCCTTTTTTATCACTATTTTATCTCATTTTTAGTAGGGGATTTAGTAGGAATTCTCTTTTTTTGTTCCTTAATAATTGTCTTTTTAATGACACGTTTGTAGTTTCGTGTTCTTGTGTGTCAAACTGAACTGTAAATGTCAACCCTGTTATCTTTCCGGTAGCTTAATTTTTACATTTATTTATCTGAATGTTTAAAGTAAAAGTGAATGTTTAAATTCTGCAACTGGGCTCATGTAGTCTCTTATAAAATAGATTATAACATATATAAGATTATAACAAAATTATAGATTATAACAAAAAAAAAGTCAACTAACAGGATATCTTGAGGTGCCGCAATACAATTTCTCAACACTTAAACACGTGTGTGATCAAATCTAACAGAAATCTATTTTAAAGACAAACGTTTATAGAAAAGTCCCCCATTTCACATAACGGTTCACCCCATTTCGTAAACAGTGGAAACCATTTAATGTACCTTCATTCTTGATCATATCCTGTAACATTGACACCTTTATTTTTCTCATTTCTCATTCATTTTATCACTCAAACCAATGAAGCTGAGCTTCTGCACACCACATACTTTCTGTTCTCCTCTGTCATTTCCTCCAAACCACGTGCATATGTCCTCTTTCTTTGCGGTGGCTCATTAAGAGACATTTTTCCAGTGAATTAGTAGTCACTGGCTGGTCTACACTGGGTTCCTGGCTGCGTTCCTCAGGTTCTGATAGGCCTCAGATTTGAGGAACCTTGGGCAGGAGTCTTTCTCCATCAATCTGTATATATGCATCTCGGCTTCATCAAAACAAGTGAGGTCAGGCTTCACCAAAGATCTCTTGATCTTCTCACGGGTGTGATGGTCAACATTGACCTGCAAATTTGAAGTAATTAAGTAATTTGAAGTTAAATTAAGTATATTTCTATATTAACATTTTAATGTGAATGGTGTTTAGTTTGTTAAGCAAATGGAAAATGCAAAAAGTCTGGTTTGTTTTTCTTTTGAGCCATTATTAGTGCTTTTTAAAATGTCATCTAAGTTCATCTTGCAACTTGAACATGCACTTTTTTTTTTTTTTTTTTTTGAGAAGGGGGGAACCATTTAATAAACATTACTACGATGCAGTGGCATTTCTATATGTTGCAATTTACTGTAACTGTTTAGAAAGTCACAATTATTTAAAGCTTTAATGAATTCACATACTGACCTCTTTTGGAGCCATGGGATGGAGAAACTCTTTGTAGATATCTTCTGCTTTGTTAGAGAGTTCGCCAGATGAAGTCATCTGCTTATATTCCCTGCAGGCAAGCCAAAATTCGATGTTCTCCGCACTAAACTCAGACTGGAGAAATGAACGAAAGGCGTCCAGGTAGTCTGTTTGCAAAAGAATATATTTTTATATACTAAAATTAAACATTTAAATCACAGAGGTTTATATATATATATATATATATATATATATATATATATATATATATATATATATATATATATATATATACACACACACACACACACACACACATATATAAGGTGACTGGTGGTTGAACTAACCTCTATTTTCTAGCAGATCAGATAGCTTTGGCCCTTGGTCTTGTCTTAAGAAAAAAAAAGAGGAAATTAGATAAAATATCACCTAAAGTACAATATACCTACCATCCATATATACTTTTAAATACTTTCTAATTCTTTTATCAAGACTACATGGACATTTAGGGTATATTTAAATTTTTAAAAACATTATTTAAAAACATTTATTAAAAAAACCCATTTTATATAAGGTCTGGCCTTAAAATTGACATCAAGTAGGATTTCATTATTACATAACAATGTAAAAACTTACTGATAATGACAGTCTTCTGTGTTTTTTTTAATCAAAACACATCGGACATTGTTTTTCTGTTCTTTCCTGCTCAACAGAATGTCCAGTCTATGAGATTAAAATCAACACTTCAGCAAATACATCCACCTTTCAGTCAATTTCAAGAAGAGAGACGAGTATAAAAGTCATTTACTTTTTCGGCTGTTTCTTGTTCCGAATGAGGTCCTTTAACTCATAGATCCGAATCTTCGAGAAAAGCATTTTAGGCATCGTGGGTTGGCGGAAAACATTTATTCAGAACGACCCGCTATGTTTCATGTTTGTGACTGACTTTTTCCCATAATGGCTGTATATAGCTGGTCGGGCAGATGGAGTGGGACGTTATCATACCTGAACATGTTCGCACAAATCTCTGGATGCCAGTGACATAACAAAGCCTTTCATCTGTTCTCCATGACTCAAGATTTCAAGTTTGCTCTTGAATTTCATGTGTATAATATTACCATAGTTTTCTTGTTGCTATGACAGCGCGAAGATTGAGTATAATAACGTTTAGGCCTTGGCTGAGGTGTGTGAAGTGTATTTGGCGGTTTTTAAACTGTAGAGCGCGTTAAACGGGATCCAAATGATCCGCTAATTCGCCACTTGTCTCAATTTACCGACGATTAATGTGCGAAAGTCGTCGTTCTGGTGTTTTCAATGCGTGAAGCGTTTTGGAAAACATTTCAAAGATGTGAAACATCCTGTTAATGTTGTAATAGACCCTCAGGATTTCACGCTTCATTGGCGGATGGACCACGCCCCCACAGATGAGCACACACCCTATCAGTGAACGCTTTCTTTGAGTTTCGGAGTCACGCCGAACATCGGCGTCAGGCTCGTTCATTGAGGCGTATTGTTAGTCATGTGGGAGTGGTAAGAATTCGATAACAGTGCTTGGTACATGTTTGCTGTGCAAGCTATGCTATGCTGAAATAGTAATGTAGAAACGTGAGTTGAGCCACATCTCTTCATTGGGTGGTTCTGTCTTAAAAGTGAAACGTGTGAGTTTATCTCCAACCCTGATAAAACTCAACTACCTGTGATTTTCTAATGATCCTGATGAAACTGATTAGCATGCTCGGTGTGTTTGATTACAGTTAAAGCAAAACTTTGCAAGAAAATGGATCTCGAGGGTCCAGATTTGAGGATCAGTGGTCTATAGCCTACTAATCTAAAACAATCCTATATACTGGGCATATCTGAGTACCTAAATCTAACTATATATATATATATATATATATATATATATATATATATATATATATATATATATAGCCTATAATATAAGTTAAGATTAGCCTATAAGTTATTTACAAAAATAAAGTAATTCTAACTAAAATAAAAAATTTGCTGTGGTATATGTGGTATATTATAAATATATCAGCAGATGTATATTCTGCCCTTTAACTTCTGCTCTATATTGTCTAACCACCTGGTGGCGTACATGGCAAAGAAACCACTCAAGGAACAGAAGCATTTTATTTGGTCTCACACTCTTTGCAAACAACCACCAAGGGCGCGTCCGTATCAGTTTTATGAATGTAAAGCACCGAAATTGCAGGAAGGAAAACTTCTGTAGTGAGAAAAGAAACAAAAGATTTATTGTAAAAGGCTGTAGGAACATGCATTATGTGTTTTTTGAAGCTTGTCACATAAGTTGTGCTGAGCATCATTTGTAGTGAAATTTGTTGCATAAAATTAGAAAAAGACAGGTGCTTTTGATCAGTGGTCTCAGGCATTTATATTAGTAGAATTAAACAAATTACAATATGCACTATTCGCTAGAGAATAACTGAAGCTTTCTTTAGAATTTGACTTTAAAGCTTCGCACTCTTCTAACCATTACTCTCTGATTGTCTCCCATACTGACTTTTCCCAACACCCATATCACCTTATGAAGCCGATACAAAGTGTACAAACTGGCCACAATGAGGACTACGCCGCTGACCAAAAGAACAATGTACAGAGCCATCATGAATCCACTGTAAGTACCCGTTGACGGGACAGTCCACAGGTACACCCAGCCATTGTAGTAATTGTTGTGCACAATTTCAGGTCCGTTATCCAGCACAATTGTATCGTAGAATGCCGGATCAATGTCGATACCACTGCCTTGTTTCACATAAATATGACCAGTAGTAGGAGAACGTATAGAAGTGGATGTTGGAAAAGTAGCTGCAGTTGTAGTTTCTTTCGCAGTATTTGTTGCTGTTGTGCTTGTAGCCGTAGACGTTTGCAAGGTTGGAGCAACAGTGGTAATGGCACCTGTAGCCATAAAAGTGGTCTGAAAAACACCACAGAGGAGTTCCTCATGAGTCAGCATTTGCAGCTGATGGTTTTTTAAGCGGTAGGGTTCATAGCATGTTACTTCGTCCAAGTCACTGATTAGATTTGGGTTTCCACGAATCCACTCTGCGATACCCATAATGCTACAATCGCAATTCCATTTATTGCCTCTAAGAGAGAGATCTTTTAGCACTCTTGCGTGAACAAAAACATCTCCTGGGAGATACCTCAGATGGTTGTGGTTCAGGTCTAGTTTTTCTAGTCTTGAGGTGTTGCGAAAGATTGCCGATGGGAGAGACTCGAGCTTGTTCTCATTAAGCATCAGAACTTGAAGGCTTCCCAAGTTCGAGAAGAGCTCCGGGTCCAGTTCATCAAGGTTATTGTTCTTCAGGGACAGTTTCTTCAGGTTGGGCAGGCAACAGAAGAGGTTCTTCGGGAGGGAGGTCAACTTGTTGTTGAAGTGTAAATTTAGAGCTTTTAGGTTGGTCATGTTTGCAAACAGGTTCCATGGGAGAGTTGATAGATTGGTTTCGTAAAGGTACAGCTCTTGGATTCTCGGCATGTGTCCCATTAGATGGTAAGGAAGAGATGTCAATGGGTTTTTGTAGAGGGTTAGCTTGGTCAGTTTGGGCAAGTAGTAGAAAGTCTCGGCTGGAATATCCTGGAGTTGGTTGGCAGACATCGAGAGGGTGAGTAGGGATGGCAAAGGCCAGAAAAGACGTGGAGGAATCTGTTGGATGTGGTTCTTCTGTAGCATTAGCACCAATAGGTTGCTTAGATGGTCAAAGGAACCCTTTTCAAGAGTCTCCAACTGGTTGGATGAGAGCACCAAAGATTTGAGTTGCAAAAGGTTATGGAAGAGGTTATTCGGGAGGTTCCTCAGCTGGTTATCAGCTAAGTTTAAGTAAATCAGATTGTTCAAACCCCGGAAAACGTCAGCATCCAGCCGGGAGATGCGGTTCTTGCTCAGATTTAGTTCAGTTAGGTTGACCATCGCCTCAAAGAGTTCTGAACTAACAGAAGCTATTTGGTTATTATCTAGCTGCAGCTGCTCCAAGTCACTCTGTTCACTAAACACCTTGGCTGGGAAGACGGAGAGTGCGTTTGATGAAAGTTTGAGGGACCGAAGTTGTGGAGCACCATGGAAAGCTTCTGGTTGGATTGTGTCTAGAGTGCTGTGTGTGATCATCAGGCGTAGCAGAAGAGAGAACGGCTGGAAACTTCGGTCTTTGAGGATCTTTATGTTTGTGTCATTTAGCAGGAGCAGGAAGGTTGTCGATGGGTCGAGAGGAGGAATGTCGGTGATGTCCCCGGTGCATTTTACAGAACCCCTAATGTCACAAACGCAGCGATAGGGACAAGGAGCACTGAGGGCGAATTGAGGCAGAAGTTGAAGTAGAACAAATCCGAACCACATATTGTCAAACTGGGGGAAAAGTATAGGCATATGTCATTATTAGAGTCTTCTTCAATGTATAATTGGTCAATTTTGTTTTTATTTTAGAAAAATAAATTGGCCCATGTACCATAAATAGGATATGATTTAAAAAAAAAAGAGATCTTGCCCATAAATGGTTACTCTCATGTTGTTCCAAACTTGGATGACCTTCTTCCTTCTTTGGTTTCTTTGTCCATAGAGTTCAAAACAACATTGGACTAAGTGGACCAAATTATGTCCATTTTTGTCCACTGGCTCCAAAGCAACATTGAACCCAAATGACCTTAATTATATGGACAGAGGTGGACACAGTTTCTAAAATAAAAATTCTACAGAAGAGAGAATGCCATGGAGGTTTGGATTGACATAAGAGTGTACATTTTTGGGGAGTTCAGAATTTAGACAGAATTTTCTTTTATGGGCAAACCTTTAAGTTACTAATACAAATAAACAAAGTAGCAAAACTTACCTCTCACAGATACTGAAGAATGTCTGGCTATAATGGGTGCATTCTGCCTTTAATAACTACACTTTGGAAATAGTTCTTCTTTTTGACACTTATCATATCCTGCAGTGAAGCCCACTGGAAGCCTGTATCCGTTGTGATAAGTTGTTTTTGTTAGTTTATTTTTTGTGGGGTGTCTTTATTGTGCGTACTTGTACAATTTATTGTCTTCTTTCAATGTCTCTCTTAAAAAAATACTGAGTGTTTAGTAATTTAGAGAACATTAGGAGGACATTAGGAGCTAACCCTATTTAATTATTTAATTTATTAATTTATTTAAATTTATTGATTGATAACAATACAAGTTCCTTATTGTTTCACTAAAAGTGTTTATAATTCTTTATATAATTAAATATATATATATATATATATATATATATATATATATATATATATATATATATATATATATATATATACACACACACACACACACACACACATTTAGCTCCTCTTAAAGGATCGCAAGGTGAAACAACTAGCTGACAATTAGCTTTTATAATAAGAATTGGTTTATTTATATATATATATATATATATATATATATATATATATATATATATAAAACACAGAATAGAATAAAACAGAAGAGTAAAGTTGGTTTATTCTTGTAACATAATGTTTAACAAGAGTCTTAACACTAGAGGGAGACAAGAGCTCTTGAAAAGCCAATCTTTATAATTCAAGGCTGATGAAGTTTTAACCTACATAAAATTGCAATCGTTATAGTCAAATTATGCATTAATATGTTTAATCATAAACTCAAGACGCTTAAATGTTTTGCACAATAAGATGAGAGTAAAATCAACGAATTTCACTTGATGTTTTATTGATACGACATTTACATAAAATACATTTTCATTATAAGAGTAAAGCCATGAGTACAATATAACTATCATGATTATCATGACACATTATGAATACATATAATTCCGTATTTGAAAAACCTCTGCTCGTCTGACACGTCTTAAGGCATTTTGCAGATTTTCTTGCTCCTGGTTCTTCGCGTCAAGCGATCCTCAAACACAGTATTTCCAGAAACAGGCTGAAAAGAAAATGAAAAAAAAAAACAAAATTACGTCTACATTCATGCAAATACATTTATGAGCAAATCTGCTCATAAAAAAAGTAACACTCACCATCATTTCTTTTGCTGGTCGTCGGTCTCTCTTTTTCTATTGCATTTGACGCCAATTTTCTTTCCACATTTAGCTCCTCTTGAAGGGCCTCAAGCTGATAATAATAATTGGTTTATTTATATGTATATATGTATATGTATGCATATATATATACAAACACACACACACACACACACACACATACATATATATACTATTTTGTTCAATTTACCTGTATTTAAAGGCAATCAACTTTTTTCTTATTAAATGCACATGGAAAAAAAAAACTTACCTCCTGCAGCTCTACAATTTTTCTGGCGAGCTCGAGTCCTAAAATTCAAGAAGAAGTGCAGGTTTGTGGATCACAAGATGCTCGTTCATTATTCATTGCTAGGAGCAAGACACATAAACAGCACGCATTTCTTTACCTATTACATCCTTTTCTTGCACAGGCATGATGTTCTTCCGTAGCAGAAATGCCAAAATCCCGTTCTGGACGTCTAAACTGCCCTTCGAACGGAAAACCTGGTTGACTGCGTAAATGGAAACATGCATTTAAATGAAATCGACGATCAAAACCCAGTCAAATCAGCAGCTCGTGCTCACCTGGGCTTGCAAGGCTCCTCGTATGAATGTTGAGAGCACCAATCAGAAGTAAAAAAGCAAGTCGTGGAAGAAGACTTCCTGAGGATGGTCTGGCCATGGCACTTGCTGAGCGTTTGTTCCTGCCTGACCAAAGGCTCTTCTGCTGGAGGCTCCTCAGATGGGACACTTTTAATCAGACGCGAGGATGTGTCATCGCTGTAAATCAAAAGTGTGACGGTGTGTCTAAAAGAGGGTCCGTGACAGCTGGGACTGATGTTCTGACGTGGTCTCAGGGCCAGCGACGGGCAATCAATCAGAAGCGGTGTATGTTAGGACAAGAGTAAATCATTCATCTAGGGATGGGAAAATGTTCCTGGCATTCTTCTTTTAATTTAACTAAAAGTATGTGTGAGTCAGTGCCTAGAAAAACAAGAAACAGTGTGATGATGGATGGGATTGGATGGACGTTGTGTTTAAATATGAATATTTTTTTAGTCTTTAGTTTTTTATTTTCTATATTCAGCTCTACATCAGGTTTTTTGTAACATTTCCTTGACATCAATGACATAATGATTACAAAAGAATTACAATATTTGCATATAATTACAATTAAATATTTTTTAAAATAATGAAAATTATATTTCAAATTATTGTTACGTTATTATATTATAGTTGTACTACGTATTTAAAAGAAAAAAATTATAATAATAAAAAAATACATATATACATACATATATATAAATAAGGCACTGTCCATCCGATAGAAACACTAATTGCATTAAAACATGGGAGAATCTGATAAAAATATGATCCATATCATTCTTATAACAAAGTTTATTTAAATACATTTTATTTTTGTAACAATTTGTTTTATTTTGTAACTAATAACTTTTTTTTTTTTTTTTAAATTTTCAGTTTCTATCAATCATAAACTACAAAATAACTGCAAAAATAAATGTCTTAAAAATAATAATATCTAATATTTCAGCAAATACTGCACTCTGGAAGTAAAGTATTTTCCATTCGATTATTATTTATAAATTAATTAATTAAAATTATAATAATTCATTTACATAATTCTCTAAAAAAACAGTTTTTAATAGTTTTTATTTTTATGTAATATTTTACCTTCTTACAATTTCCATAGCAATGATGACATCAATGACAACAGCAATAACAGCAACATTAATAATAGTAAATAACTGATTAATTAATATGCTCTCTCTCTCTCTCTCTCTCTCTCTCTCTCTCTCTCTCTCTATATATATATATATATATATATATATATATATATATATATATATATATATATATATATATATATATATATATAGTTATAGAAACATATTTACATTTTACATTATAATTATCTATACATAATTATAAAATCGTACGCAGGCCTAGCAGCATTTTCCAAAAGCAAAAGTAAGTGGTTTAAAGCAAAAAAAAAAAAAATTCAATATAAGAGTGTTTATACTGGCCTGCATTTCAAACATAAATAACAACAGTAACTAGGTTTTTAAATACGTAGAAAACATCCAGGTAGCCTACTTCCGAGGGAATTTGGGCAGGTTCAGTGCGTGCGTGCGCGCGCGCGCTTCTCTGCGTGCCAGAACGTGAACGCGTGCGCGCGTGGCATGTCCCGCCCTGCCATCCGTAGCAAACACACACACACACACACACACGGAGCTCAGTTTTTCCTTCGCAGTTTGTGTGTATGTGTGTGTGCGCGCGAGCTCGCAATATTCATCTGCCGAGGGTACAGAGGGAGGGACGGACAGAAACCTCGGCTGGCGACAGAAACCAATCAGAGCGACACATTAGCGAAGACATCGATCGGGATTTATTTATCTGACGGAAACCGCCATCCGTCTGTCAAACAATAACCTTCAGAAACCCCAGAGAAACATTACGCGCCCGCGACGACATGGCTGATTTTAGTATTGATCAGAACAACCTGCCTGGCGTAAAAGAGGGTGAGTGAAGAAGAAGAAGAAGATGATGATGGTGGTGCGCGTGCTTTCTGAGGCATTGTGTGTGTGTGTGTGTGTGTGTGTGTTGCTGCGTTAAAATAAACGGGCAAACGGCACGGCCTGTTAGATGATTCACAACTGCCAAAAACGATTCAGTTTGATTACATCGTCTTGAATTGTCACGGTTATGGTTATTTCGACCCAATGCGTCGGTTGCGTTTCATACAATATAACGTTACGGAGATATTTACGTTACCGGGGGGATAAATCAGAGACACCGAGCCGTTTCGATGTACCTCTATCAATTCATATCCGATATAGAGAGCGATTAAATTCGGGCCTGTTTGCCTCAAATATGTCATAGATGGCGTGTGGTGCCTGACGTTAGCTTTAGTTACTGTGTGTGTGTGTGTGTGTGTGTGTGTGTGTGTGTGTGTGTGTGAACGCTGGCACATGTGTTGTGAGATTCATCACGAAAATGCTCGGCATACTGAAGATGACTGGTGCAACACAAGCTGTTGATGACTTACCACGTTATTAAGGGGAAAAAACTAGCTAGCTTTGCAGGATTTCACCCCACTAGTTTTAATCTCCTTTGATGCTTTGGGGAGTATTATCATTTACAGACCATATCGGGTTTTTTTTATTTTGCACAAAGTCCAGTTTGTGATAGCATCCGAGGTTTCCATTCAGTCGCCGGTCTCAAGCGGAAACTCTAAAGCCAGCAGCTGATTGGTCACCGAATGTTGGGTCTTAGTTATTTCGTTCAAAAATAAATCATTTTGAAATTAAAGGTGCTTAAATGTTTCCGCGCAGCTCTTCCATAGAAGAACCCTTTTTTTGAAGAACCTTCTTTCGCCGCAAAGAACCTTTCGTGAAACGGAAAGATGTTAAAGGTTCTTTTAAGGAACTGTTAAGGTTCTTCTAAAGCGTCGTGGAGCACCTTCATGTTAATTAATGTAGTTGCCTCAAAAACTTTAATTTATTATATCTCTATTTACTCATCCTCATGCCGTGAGTTTCTTTCTTTCTTTATTTGAGCACTAAAAATATTTTTAGGTTTTTTTAAGAACGTTGGTAATAAAGTTAGGCCCAATGGTAGCCATTAAATTCTAAATTATTGCAATATAAACCGTGACAGTCAAAGGCCACCGTCGGCCGTTTGGTTGCTAGCGTTCTTGATAATATATTAATTTGATGCTTTTAGCGACGTAAAATGACTTAATATTAAATTTTTTTTGAAGGTGGTTATTGGTCTGAAACCGCAATTCAGGAGTCGGGCGATTCCGGCTGATAACCGAATGCTGGTTTCTGTATTTTCAACGACCTCTTAAGTGGGACGGGCCAAATTTTAACCATTTTCATTCGTAATCGGCTACTGGTCTGGAACTGAAATCCAAAAACCGAGACATTCTGGCTGATTGAGGGCCGAATGTCGGTTTCTATTTAGCTTTCGCTTCTTATTTAAGTTTATTTTAAGCGTTAAAAGCTCTCGTATTCGTGGAAAGTGGCTTTTAGGCTCTCTGCATTTGCGCGAAATTCTTCGGTCACAAGATGCAGGAACCTTGCGGATCGTTAAGCCCGTTTCAATTCGTCGATTTGTGGATATTCTGGCCCGAAAGCTTATGTAAAAAAAAGCGCTTCCCTCCACTTATTTCACGTCATTAACGCTTGCGTACGTTTGCTACGAAAGAGTCTGGACGTTTTCAGCTTATTATCGGATGAAGACGGGCAGCCTGCCGCGTTTCTCACGGGTTTCTGTTTGTTTCTCTTCGAAGAATGTGCTGGTGGTTTCTGTTTCGGGTCGTTTGGCCTGCGTGTGGATTCTGTGTTGTGTTGCAGCTGCTTTTTGCTCTTGGAGGCAAACTTGGGGACGTTGGCCTGGAGAAAAGTGCGGGCTTCAAAATGCTGCTTCTGCCGCCTAGCTAAGACCTCCTGGGATGCGCTCTGCGTCGGTTTCGTGTTTGCTTTGGAGAGCTTTCAGCTTTTCCCGGTGTTGATGTTCCTTGTTTGCCAGTCGCTGCTCAAGTGCTGCTCTGTAGCGCCTTGAGGATCGTCATTCTTGATGAATCAGACGTTTTAATTGATGCCGTAGTGTTTGTGTCGCCGTGGGCTGCAGTTATCTTATGGTATCGCCCACGAGTTTTTAATATCAGGAGACGATCCGCCAGCATGTTGTTTTTGGGGAATTTATGTCTGAAATATTTTAGGTTGTGCTGACTTTTATTTTTATTAGTTTTATTTATATATATGTATGTGTGTGTATATACATAATGTGTTATACTTATTATAATTATAAATTTGAAAAACAAGCAAACAAACATAAAATTTAATAAACTAAATATTTAATAATTATTTAATAAACTATGCTCGTGGTGTAGTCTAATATCTGGAAATGTTCTGTTGTTGTTGTTTTTGTTTGGGGTCAGTAAGATTTAAAGTTTTAAATTAAAAGCATTAAAACTAAATTAAAACTTTTATTCATCAAGCAAGCATTAAATTAACCTAAAGTGATAGTAAAGGCAATTAAAAGGCTACTCAATATTTCTATTTTAATTAAATGCTGTTCTTTTGAACGTTCTAGTCGTCAGAGAATTATGAAAAAAACACTGCAGTAAATTTTTCAATGATATTTCGCAATACCCTTTTTTTAATGACATGTTGGTCAAATAAATGCAATAAAAACATTCAAAACAAGCACATCTCAAATTTGTCAACCTGGCCTCTATATATATATATATATATATATTCATTTACCATTTAATATTTGTGTCATGCATCCAATTTCTATAAGTCACATGCCTTTGCCATAAAACCCCAAAAGGTGTTTTTAGCACAGGTTCTTCAAATTGGCCTCCGACCCCCGAATATAAGGAAATGAAGCCTAGAGTAAACGCACAGTCAGCACCAAGATGCTTATTTTCAGTTGGGGCTTTCTTGGTTCCTCCTGCCAAATACTACTCGGCCGTTCTGTGAATCCTGTCAGAAAGGGCACTGAGCATGACTTCACCGGCCGGCAGACTGCGAAGAACGTCAATTTCGCTCTTGGTTCCTCATTGAGCCCCATGAATATCTTCCGCTCGAGGTGCTGATCGGCAGCAGATGGACGACGACTTTAATCACCGATCTGGAGAAGTGGCTTAAATCTTATCCTCGTCTCGCCTCGGCTAAACATACAGACACTGGAAAAAAATTCCTAGCATTACACGAACAGGTTTTTTGGTTTTTTTTTGCCTCGTTATTACACCTGCGACTGAATTCCGTCACGGATGTAGCGCGCAGCGTGAAACTGGAGCGTGTTAATCACGCTCGGTACCCAGAAACGGTTTGAGCGGTTTTCCTTGCAGGCTGAAACGCAGAAGACCCGTGCTTCTGTCTGATTTAGGATTATCGTAGCTTGTATCGGAGGCTCGAAGGCGTTCGCTGCTCGGTTGGTCACGAATGAATGCGTTGCGTGGATTTCGTGGCCTCTCCACCTGCGTTTCGAAGCGTGTCTCAGCAGCTGGGAGGCTGCCAGGTGCAGAATCAGGCCAAAAAAAACCCAACAAAAACCATAAGATAAGAGGATGTTAAAGGGCGGATGTGGAGGACATGGTTTCAGTTCTCGGGTTGTATTTATAACTGTGGTGATAATGGTTGGTTGCCAGGTTTCAGTTTTAGAGTAATGCAGACCCCACAGAATTTCCACGGAATTGTTACCCTTAAAAGAAAAAAAGGTGTACTTTTTGAAAGGGATTTTAAATATAAAAAAAAAAAAAAGTTTAAATTTTGTAATTAATTTATTTAAATGTTGATTATTTAATGTATTTATTCATAATCTGTATTTTTGTGTATTTTTGCTGTGGATATTACAGCAATTAATTTTTTGTGTGTGTATATATATATATATATATATATATATATATATATATATATATATATGTATAATTAATTAATTAATTAATTATTTTTTTAACCATGAATATAAGAATTTTATTACATACTTTTAATTTTACCAGAGTAATATATATATATATATATATATATATATATATATATATATATATATATATATATATTTATTTATTTATTTATTTTTTTTTTTGCCATGAATAAACCCTTTACTGTGTGGTAATTTTTGCTCTTTTTTTTTTTTTTTTTTTTTTTTCTCTCGACATAAATATTGCCTTTACTGCACATTTTTTTTTCATTCATTCATCCTTCACTACTACAGCATTAAAAGATAAATGAAAAGGGATACAGAACTATTTGATAGCTTGTGGATCAATAAGATTTTTTTGTTTTGTTTTAAACGGTTCTTATTTTCTTACTCAGATTTCTCGTTGCTTAACATTTTCACGGAAACCGAGCCGTGGTGGAACTCTCAGAAGAACCGCATTTGTTTGAAATGCTAAAGCTGTTCACCCAAATCTGTTATCCTGAGGTTTGCGTCGTGAATTCCAGTGTGGGTTGAAGCTATGATACGCGCTTCTGTGCTAACAGTAAATAACCCGATTTTTATCTCTTTCTGTCTGTCTGTGTGTCTGCAGTCTGCCGGGACTTCGCCGTGTTAGAAGACCACTGTCTGGCCCACAACCTTCAGGAACAGGAAAGTAAGTCCTCTCATACCCACCGCCCTCATAAGTGAACTTTAAAGAATGGAAAGTAATGACCTGTAATCGAGAAGTTGTTTGTTGACGCCAAATGAGTCACTGAAAAGCCGCTACAGTGTTTCCCCGTCCTTACTAATTATCGACGGTGGACTGCAGAGCATCGTATCGCTTTCATTAGCGCTGGTTTATTAGGAAATGATGTTGAAAACGACAAAGAGCTCCCGAGGACACACGTTTACTGTCATTTGGTGATTTTATTTGACGTCCAATCAGCTCACGCATTTGGGAATTTCACGTGAGGGCGGAACCAGGGTTTCCAGAAGAAGACGAGGCGGTTGCTCAAATTCCCCCGAAAGTTAATCAACGGAAAGCTCTTTAGTTTTAAAGCGACGACGATAGTCTCGTCCAAGTCCTGAGTTTCGAATGCTTCGTACATTTACGCCTCTGACAGTCAAATCGTTACTCGCTCGCGACCCGTAAGACCTTTTGTTCGTCCTCCGAGCGCAAATTAAGATGTTTTTGAAATCCGAGAGCCCGTGTGACGGTTGTGTTATCAAGCTGCCAAAATGCTTTTTGTGCAAAGACGAAACAAAACCAATTTTTGAAACCGCTTTCCTCCGTGTCGGCGTTTGTTCGTCACGCTGTTTGAACCGTCCCTTTAAGACAAAGCATACGATTGTGTTTTCCTGAAGAAGCACAGCAGGTTCTTTCAACAGTGTGCCGTTGGGAGGATCAGAAAACTCTCGTTTTAGAGCTGAAACGCAAACCCTGTCTTGTGAAATTCGGTTATTCAGAAGTCTTGTAGCAAATCCATATTTCCGTGAGATCTGCTCAATCAATAGTATAAAGTCACCCTTAAAACTGACCTTTCTTTTTTTAGCAGAGCAGTGTTATTATAGTATTTGTATTTATTTATTTGTTATTATTTATTGATTATTATTTATATTTTATTTATTCTGAATTCCTATATATTGTGTTATGTCAGTTTTAATTTTTAATATTGGCTTGCTTTTTATTATTAGCTTGAAAAAAAAAAAAAAAAAAGATTTTGTGTAGCCTTGTGAGCATTTTTTTTTTACGTTTCAGTTAAATGCTTTTTAATGTTTTTTATTTATTTAGTTTATAGCAATTTTTTTTTATTAGTTTGAATAATTTAAGATGGTCAGTTTTCATATAGTGAATATATTTTTCATTTGATCTTTTTTTTTAATTAACACAAAATATTAGTTTTTATTAATACATTTTTTATTAATAATTTTAGATCTTCAGTTTCTGCTCGTTTAGTTCATTTAGCTCGTCCAGTCAGCGTTTTTAATATTCATTTAGGTTTTTCACAAACGAACAATGAACGGACGCGTTTTATTTTTTAGTTTTAGATTCAGGTTAACAATAACAAGACTGTAGAGCTTTTATGTGACCGAACAAAGCAGGTTCTTCGACACTAAATCAACAGGCCGGAGTCGCCTGACCTTTCCTGCGAGAAACACGTCAACTAACCCGTCCCAGCTGAAAGAAAATCTACCCCTACTTTTTTTTTTTTTTTTTTTTTTCTTTTAACGCTCAAAATAGCTCCTGGTAAAAAATGTGGCTAGCCTGACTGACATCAGGTATATCCATCACGTAAATGTTTCGGTTTATAGCTTTTCTTTCTTTCCGGCGCTCTTTCTCAAAAATAGCGTGCGCTCGCAGCCACAGGATCAATAAAAGTGTTCAGGCTTTGGGAAAATGATGCACCGAGTTGGCTAGAATTGCGTCAGTGTCTAGGATTTACTGCGCAGCCTTGATCTGAGCGCTCTCGTGTTATTTCAGAGCACGTGCTCTCAGCTGCCCGTTTACCAGCTCGTGATATGCGGTGACGTATGATCTGGATTTTGCTCAAATTGTCCGTTTTTTTTCATTGTTCACTTTTCAGTTGTTTTACCAATTGACTCATTTTACAAAAAGCATAATATACAAAAACTTTCATTTCATCGTTCATCATTATTTTAAATTATATTCTGTATATTATTATAATTCTATATATTATAATAATATTCCTCCTATTATTTTAAATGTATATTATTATTATTATTATTATTTTAATTTATTATTTTAAGTTTAATAGTAGATATGAATAATAATAATTTTTAAATAAAATTATTTATATATAGCCTAGTTCAGTGGTTTATACATGTAATGAGTTCTTATTTTAAATGTAAATTATTATTATTATTATTATTATTATTTTTATGCAAATGTAGTTGCGATTGTGAAACCTCACATTCTGATGCTTGTGCTGCTTTTTGCTCGTATAAAATAAATTTGATAAAATTTTCAAAATGTGAGACCACGAACATGAGGCCATAAAAAAATCATATAGTTTATATATAGATTATATAGTTTAGATTATATCCTATAATCATGTTGAATATTTAAGTTCTTCCGGGCATTTTTTTTTTTTTTACTAATCATCTTATTAACATATATTTTTGATAGTTATCCGAAAACGCACTGGCTATTTGTAACTATATCTTTAGTGTCATTTATTAGCATTAAAGACGCTGTGAAGCGAGCGTCTAAACGCCGGGTTTCTCCTCCTTTCCTTTTCCAGTCGAGAGCCACCTGGCCTCCAACGTCCACAAGAGCCGCCTGGTGCAGCAGGACCTGCAGGTGGCCAAACGTCTGCAGGAGGAAGAGGACAAGCGGGCCAAAGCCGAGAGCCAGAGACAGCACCGCCACCTGTGAGTAACCCCAAAGACCAAACCGTGCTCGAAAGAAGGTCGTTCTTTTCACGCGTCTTCCCAGACTCCTTCAGCCACTTGGGGAAAAATCCTGCTTGTTTTGTCGTCTCTTGAGATAAAGGCTTATCGGCGCTTAAATTGCGTTACCGGTGGCCGCTCTCGACCGATACCGCGTGAAGCTGAGAAGTACGGAGACGCAATACGCGGGTTCGCTTCGGCTCCGGCTGAAGGCCTTGCGGCGAGGAAGCGAAATGTTTTGACTGTGTGATAAAGTGTTCCTTCCTGCCGGCCGACGTCTCGAGGTCTCGGAGCTAAACGAATAGCGTTTCGCGGCATTGCTGATTTTTCTGTATGCGGCCATCAAAAGACTTCTCGTCGTCTTCTGCGCTGCTTTAATGAGAAGCTCGTGTTGCCTAAACACGTCTTTAAGTCCAACTAATTACATTAGCTAGGTCGTAATGGGATTTCTTTAGTAATTACTCTGTCTGAATGGTAATCACATTACTAATTACTGCTGAAATAATTTCCCAAACCTGTGGAAGGAACGATACAAGATAGACGCCGTCCAACGCTCAATCGCATGCAAAGTAAGATTTTGTTTACAGTGCGTGTGCACAGTGTGTATTTATTATGTTTATATACATACACACACGTGCACGTACATATTCAGGTAGTATCTTATGTTCATGTATTAAATGTGTATTTAATATAAATATATACGTAAAAACATGTCAGTATTTTCTGTACGTGTGCATTTAATTAACAAACACGGCACACACATGCAAGCAAAAACATTTATTTTGGGTGCAATTAATCGTTCTACAGCACTGTTCTTTATTTAAAGGGATAGTTCGTCCAAAAATGAAAATTTTAAGTTTATTTACTTTATATGACTGAGAGACTGAGACGGTTTGAGTTACGAAATACATTAACAGTTTTTAACAAAACTTTTTTTTTCGTCTTCTGTCTTTGAATGTGCACAATAATAATAAGAATAATAATTCTAAGTATTAATAGTAGTAGGATGAGGGGTATTATTTGTATTATTTTATTTGTATGTTTTAAGTCAATATATTGCTAGTATTTTATTATTCATAATAAAAATAAAAATAATTTTCTGTACCTTGCTATATTTTTAAAAATTTTGTTACTGTCGATTTAAAAAAAAACTGATGCAATATTAAATTTAAGTTGTAAAATGACCTTAACTAAAATTAAAATCAAACTAAAATTAAAAAAGAAGAAAAAAAAAACTTGCCAAAGGTGCCAGACAATTACTAAAATTAAAATGAACTGAAAATATTAAAATACTCTATAAAAAAAAAAAAAAAAATTAAATATATACATATAAAATGTATAGGATTCTAAATATTAATAAATATTTCAAAATACCACTGGGAATTTTATGATTTTAATTTAATGAATTACCTAAGGCACATAAACATAAATCACAAATCTTATTTACGACAATGACCCGTTTCTACAAATCCTGCAGTCAGTCTTCTTCATCTGACAGGAAGTGAAAGCCTGGCGGTGTCTAAACTCAAGTGTTTTATTCGTTGTTGTTTTTTTCTCCCCTTTGCCCTGCCAGGGAACGCATCGACAATGAAATGGCTCAGGAGATTCAAGAACAACTGGTCTGGCAGGCTGAACAGCAGCGGCAGCAGGAGGAGAAAGACGAGGTGAGAGCCCTTAACAGCGCTTCGGCTCGGGCTTAGCCACGCCCACGTCAGTCACGTGACTTCACGGGGATCGAAACGCTTGAGAACGCATACTGTCGCATTCTCTTGGTCATGAGAAAAACATAAATGTATCCACACCCGGGGACTGCTCGGGGCCCCGCCGCCACTAGGGGCCCAAAACAATAGGTTGTAAGAGCGCTGCTGTCACTAACCAAATTTCCATCCAGTTTGTTATTGACAGCGAATATAAGTAAAAACTTTCCATCAAACTTTTTTTTTTTTTCTTTAAATTATTTGTGTGAAAAAATAAAAATGCATACTTAATTTATAGTTTAGTAATATAGTAGCCATTTGAAACTTAATTATATTATTACAATTATAGGCCTACTTAAATGCATTTTTATAAACAAGTGTCATGAGTTTTATTTTTTATTTTATTTATTATTGTATTATTAACATTTTTCGGACAAACTTTTATTAGGAAATGTTGATTTTGGTTATTTTATTTCTGCTATAGCCTAACCGACCACCGACGGTCATTAAGCCGTTATTAACCTTTGACCCACAAGATTGTTAAATAACTGTTAAATTAAATTCGAGTTGATGTGTGGCTGTGACATATTTAAAATGGCTAAATTGTATTTCCAGGGATGCACTTTATACACACAAAAAGCAGCATAAACATGAACGTGAGGACATTAACGCGCTTGCAGCGCTAGGCCTATATGCAAAAAAACCCCAAAAAACTGTCATAATTAATGAATTAACAAATTGAAAGAAAGAAAACAATTAGCAGACTATATGCAGAAATTCATTTTTCAATTTTTATGTTTTTTCGTTTTTTTTTTTCTAATGCACACTTTCAAAGATGAATCTTGTTTGTTGTTGGGGTTTTTATTAGCCTACAAAAGCACAATGTTTGTTTTTGTTGTGAATGTAGTTGTGAGTTTGTGTAGATTTTTATTGTGAGTCTGGGGCAGGGCCCCAAAATTACCCTGCTTAGGGCCATCAGATGTACAGGGCCGGGCCTGCCTATGGCTCTGCTTGTTTCCCGCTCATTCTTCTCAATTGATGTTTGTATGCTCTCGACTAGGCCATCGCCCGGAAGCTGCAGGAGCGAGAGATGAAAGAGGAGAGGAAACGGCAGAAGCAGATGGAAGGAAACCCAGAGGAGTACTACGAAGAGAAAGGTGTGTAGACGCCCTCTGGTGGAGGAGAGACGAGGACATGCGGGTTCGCCTCGTTAGGATGAGAAATGCTTTTTGAAAGTACTGCGTCATGTTTTAACACGGGTACCTTGAAACCTGACATAAAAACACATGTTCGTTGCGTGCAAAAACGAGTACGAGCAGTGCGGTCTGATTCAGGAACAGATGACTCTTTCTTGCAGTGAATCAAAGTCAAAAGACAAGTTCTGAGAAGCGCTTTTTTTGTGTTCTGAGAAGTGTTTGTTGAAACAGAGCTGAAGGGAAAAGAACAAGCACAAAATGAATCGCTATCGTTTAAAAATGGAAAAAAATAAAACTAATTCAAATATTTGTGATGCTTATAATATACAAAATCTAGAAAAAAATGTAGTAAAATTCTAGAAAATTAAAACACACAGTGTGTGTGTATATATATATATATATATATATATATATATATATATATATATATATATATATATATATATATATATATATATATGCACACTCTATAATTAAAATTTTTGATAGAATTTTCTTAATGGTTACAAAAACTAATAATTGATCAATTATGTGTATAATTTTTTATAATTGTAATATTTTGTAGCATACATAAATATAACAGTGTACGTTATAAGATCTAAAAATACTTAAGATTGAAAAAATATATATATAATACACGCACACACACACACACATATATATGCAAATACAAACAAGCATATAAGAATATTTTTCATATCCAAAATTTTTTTCAATGCATATTTAAATGTATGTTCAAGTAATAGTTTCAAATACATGTATGTGTGTGTATTTTTATATAATATACATAATATACACAGTAAACATTACATATGTTATGTAAACAAATATTTAGGATGCGTTTTCTTTTATCTTTTTCAATAATAATATATAGAGTCAGCCACTAGTAGTTGACATTCCTGTGCAAAGTTTGCCGTACATTACGCTTTCCTGTTTAACTCTCTCAGAGATACTGGCTTAGGAAGCAATTACAAGTAATCAACACACTTTTCATACATTTCAAGCCCCAAGCACTCCAGAGACTTCCATCCGCTTATTATGAACGTCAGCTAACTCCACCGCATGTTAGTATGCAACTTAAGCTTGTTTAGTAAACATTAGGCAACTCCGGGTAGGATCTCGTATAGCACCGGCAGAGCATCTTGCTTTCCTAATGGGTCACCATTTAACGACAAATGCTACAAAACCGGACGTGCAAGTTGTTCACGTCGACGCGGCATCGGTTACCTCCACCCGCCCTGCGTGGCTGCCCTTGCGTGCCACAGTATGCATTCGAACCCTTTGCTTTCGCATGTTATGTATTCATTTTCTCATGCCGTTGCGTTTAGTGTCTCGGGTTGGCCGGTACGGTGCTTGTGGGGTCCGTTCGCCTCATTTAACGCACTCAAATCTCTCATTCATGAGCGTTTAATGAATGGTTTTTTCAACGAAAACCCTCCGAAAACGAAACTTCAGCGTTGCTTCGTGTTGTGAGGATGTCGCCACGATAAGCAGAGATTAGCGGCCGCCCACAGAGCACAGCATAAAAGATTCAGCATCTCGGGGAGTATCTTTAGCTCTTTCTCTCCCTCTCAAAGCGTGGCTGCGTAGATGGGCTCCGCTCTCACGCCAGGATGCAAACAATTAGGACTAGGTTGCGCTTGCGCAGGGATGTGTTGGGGAGGAGATCAGACATGTTTATCTGAATTCTTCATGCGTGATTCTGTGATAAAGAATAGCCGTGGGAGAGTTAACGAATGCGAAAGGCTTGGCTTTTTGGAATAAATGGGGACGAAAATGGACATGAGCCTATTTATAAACACCTAGCATGTGCGCTAATTTGAGATTTGGTTGTAGAAATAGGATTAAGGCATTAAGACTGAGAAATCCGTGATTAATTTTGCTGCAGAGCAACACTGGTTCGCAGCCAATTGTTTGAAATACCGTAATGTTTTTTTTGTTGTTCGTTTGATTGCTTGTTTTGTTTTTTTTGTATTATAAAATAACACGTTCTCAGTCCCAACCCACTTATTAATCCTCATTGAATGTAGCAAGTAAGGAAAATGCTAACTTTGCTAATTTGCTGCAAACAGGATTCAGAATGAACAATTAACCATGTACAATTTTTACACACTATATTACAATAGATTTTTTTTAACAATACATTAAGTGTAACAATATTATAGTTATTATTTTAATTGATGATATTCTGTCCACCAAAACTCATTAATTGAAATGACAACATGGTATTCAGTTTTTAGCTTAAAAATAAATAAAGAAATAAAGCTAAAATAGAAAAAGGACAAGCACAGAACAGAATCTTTATATTTAAAAATGGAAATAAAAAAAAATAACTCAAATATTTGTGACGCTTGTATTAGTATATGCATATCTGATTGTTTCATCATTTAATCTCGCATATTAATTCTGATTTCTTTTTAAAAAACAATCATGGCGCTACTTTATTTCAATAAAGAATTCTACATCTAATGAGCTGTTGTTAAAAGAACAATTGGAAATTACTATTATAATTTTCCTGCTTTTAAAAATTAGGGTAAATACAGTTTAAGCCTTAAATATACAAGTTAAATGTACTTAACCTTGACACGCATGGCATTAGTTACTGTTACAGACCCTGACTGTAACATTTTCATTTGAATGGCTTGGTACTAATTATCAACAATGGCTTTATTTACCATTTTACCTCCTGCATCATCCACAGTGAACTAACCCTTGTGTACTAACCCGGACAATTTCCCTCCTTGTTCTTGCACTCCACCTTTTGCCTCACACTCGCTTTCACCCAGCCTCCCGATTTCCACCGGACCGGCGAGAGCCAAAACCCCGTTCCGCTTCTCCAGGTTACAGAAAAGAGAAGAATCACGACTATGATCGGATTCTTTCCCCGTACAACTCTCCTGAACCCGACAGAAAAAGATATCCCAATAGCCGTAGCCGATATCCGGAATGTGAGCCCGTTGAGTTCAGCCGATCTAGGAATCCGGAGAGTCCGAGCAAGTACTGCTCACCTGAGCGACGAATCAAAGAAAGAAACAAACCTCTCGATCTCGATCACACTGAACCACGTAGAAAAAAGAAGCAAGATCAATGGGACGACCCGGAGCTAGTGGTCCGCCGGAAAGAGAGGCCTCAGAGGGATTACTCTGCCGGGCAGGACAAGGAGAGGATCAGGGATCGAGAACGAGAATGGGATGGACGGAGAGCCAAGGAAAGGTCGAGAGATCGCAACCGGACAAGAAGCCAAGATCGATTGTTTAGCGGCATTGACAGAGGCAGGGACGTGGACCGGGAGATGGACCAAAATGGCTACGGACATGGTAGCAGAGAGAGGCAAAGAGAACGAGGTAGAGATGGGAACAGAAGGAGGCACAGAAGCAGGGAGCGTGACCTGGACGATTACGGTCTCGTCCCGACTAGAGGAAGCTCTGAAGTAAGCCTGGAGTGGGAGGATCACAAGAACAGGCCGAGACTCCCGTCAGGTCCTAATGAGGTGTTTGAGGAGCCCGTCCCCAGAGGTCCCTCAAACGAGGGCCGGTCCCCTGGTCATTCTCCCAGAGAGAGAGGTATGGCCCGAGGCCCATGTGTTTGAGTCAACCTGCTTGGACTTTGCAGTGCCATCTGGTGGTGGGAGTGCTGTCAAGATTTCCTTTTTCCTGTGCATTGGTGTTGTGCTTTTTGTCTTTGTTGGACTATTTTGAAATTATTTCTGGGGCACAAAATCGTATCAATCCTTTCTTAACCCTACCCCCAAACCCACCCCACCCCCACCCCCCCATGCTGCTTGGGTTCTGTTTGAATTATGTTGTTCTTTCCACATGGATTATTGACCTCTGATGCCCCCTGCAGGTCGGAAGCCGCGAGGAGAATATGGCATGAAGGAAGCAACACACGGACTGGCCCAGTTAGACCTACAAGACCAGGAGCTCATAGACTTAGAGGTGGCCCGCAAGCTACAGGATGAAGAAATCAAGGTATCTTGAGTCTCGTTGCTTGAAATGATCGGTGACTTTTAATCCACAAATGTACTTATGTCTTTTTTAATTTACAGGCGAGTCAGTTCGACAGACGAGCCGCTCAGGTCGCACAAGACGAGGTACCGTATGGTTCATTGTTTTGGTACACTGTCAGGGGGTGGCTTATGTTATTTGTTTTACGGTTTGTTTTGTCACTGTAATTTAAGGAAATGGCACGACGGCTAATGGAGGAAGAAAAAAGGGAGTATAAGAGGTCGAAAGATAAGGACAAACAAGTAATGGAGAGACGACGGCCTGAGGTGGAGTATAAGGTCAGCAAAATACATTACATGTTTTACTTATTTTATTTATTTTTGCAAATTATGAGTGAAATCAAGTGTGGAACCCATAGAAAGTTTTGCTTTTGTTTTGTTGATATCATTTAGAATTTGTTGAATTTGACTTTCTGTGTCATTTTGTTGTGAAATGTATTTTTACCGGCGTCGGTTAGTCGTGTGCATCAGGAAAGTGGGTTCAGTGAAACAATAACAGCACTTTATATTCAGTCATTGATTCATTTGATATTACGTACCTGTCTTTGTCCCTGCCACTGGGTATATATGGATAATTTTAGAATTGGGGGTACATTTTGTGTCTCTCAGGCAAACCAAAACAAAACAAACCAAAAAAAAATTCACTGAATCAGTTTTGATTTATAATACATCACCAAAGTAGCGTAATTAATGATTCATTCAGCTTCAATTATCAATAAATAATTGTCAAATTTTAGTTTACTCTATAACGTTACATAAACAATTGCTTAAAATATCAAATCTTCGTAATATTTGTAACAAATACATTTTGTGTCTGTCCCTATGTTCTAATCAGCTCTGTTTATAAAAAATCTTTAAAGCATTCATAGAGAAAACATTTGATTTGTGCCGAGTGATGTCACTTGCTCTGGTAGAAATCTTTGGAAGGCATTGATGTATACATTTATGGTCATTCATTTGCACAAAATGTTTAGGATACACCAATAGTAGAATAGTTATTTGTCAAATCTGTTATTGTGATTTTGCAGTGAATCAACCAACAATAATAAGATAAAAATGCATAAATAATTCTGTTTTAGACATGCCCTGTGTTACCTGGTTTGAGCTTAGCATCTTTAGCTAAAGCACAAAATGCTGGAAAATGTCAATTCTGTTACTGTCAACTCTGTTAGTGGTTTAGAAATTGATAACAGCGTTGACAATTAGTTACAAAATTCTAATTCACATTCCCATTTCACATTTAAGTATTTTACATAATCATCGTCATTTTTATTATTATTATTATTATTATTTACTATTTATTTTGGATAATGGGTTATTTTACTTATATCATTACAGGCTGAAAAAATTAAATACAGGTAAGTTAAACTCTCAGCATAAGAAAGGCAAAGGCAACAGAAGCCACAGCCACATGCTGACCCTGTAAAGAAGGTAGAAAATAGATGGCACAAAAGGAAAAAAAAAACAACACTGCTCAAAATACAGGCCTGTTTCGCTCTGAAGTTTCTAATACTTATGCAAACATATGGGTTCTTTTATTAAATCTATAAAAATGTGCATAGTGCACATTAAAGGCATATTGGCAGAAATTGCAGATGACTGATTGGCATGCCCAGGGCGAGGGAGCAGCCATGTCATTTTATTTTCCAGATGCATGAGACACGTGCAGTTCATGAAAGATCTGTAATTTAATTCTATTTGTTTAAGATTAAAAACTTACGTTTAAAATGATTGAATGATTTCAGCTTTAGAATCCAGCAGAAAATTTAGTTTTTGGTCTTCTAACTAAAGATATTCAACTCTCCTATTCTCCTATTTTATACTATTCAGTGCATTGATACAATCTGTGTTGTTAAAAGCGCTATATAAATAAGTGATTGATTGATTGATTGAAGTTATCTGATATCAACTCTGTTACCATCAGTGTCAACCCTGTTTGTTTAAAGTTCTGCTTTAAAAATTATTATTGTGTTTCATTGGTAACAAATTGATCAGAAGCTATGTGGCCTGAATATTACTACTACTACTTGAAATTTGAAAGAATTGAATTCATTTTTAAAGCTATGTTTAGAGAAAATGCGTACCATGTTGGCAACTTTTCAGTTAAGTGCGTTTATATTTTCACTCCGAAACAAAGTCTGCACCCTATTAGGTCTAATATTGAATTAATGGATGAAAAGACAGACATTCTGCTAAGGAGGACAGGGTTTTAAATGGTTATGTTTTTTAACTGTAAATGTTTGACTTAATATGTCTATAACAGAGTTGACAGATTTGTCTGTTAGTAAGTTTTAAGATCAGCAAATATAGAAAATATAAAATTTGAAGAGTGTTCTATGTAGAAAGAAAAACTATTTTTGTTTTCTTCCTCAGCTTGAAATGTACCTGCAATTCTAGAGTGTGTGTGTGTGTGTGTGTGTGTGTGTGTGTGTGTGTGTGTGTGTGTGTGTGTCACCACCACAACACCGGTGGTTGTTGGTGATTTCCCACTGCGGTATTGAAAAATTGCCACCGTCACAGCCCTAATAGTAAGATAGTTATTACTTAGTAATTTCGGTCGTATTAGGATATTTAGGTTAGTAATTTATGGTTTTATTAATAGATGTATAGTATTTAGATTTTCAAATGATGGTAACAAGAACATTGCTACAGTGTCAGAAAATTTTTTTATTGAGCAGTGCAAGTTATTACCTGCTAATGTTGCTGGAACCCACATTACTCCACGTATGTCTTGTGCCATCGATCCTCATCTACTGACACGCTCTCTTCACTTCTGTCACGTCAGCCAGTGCAAGAAGAAGTGGTACGACCACGAACGAGAGAAGAGCCGCCGCGCATCAGAGAGGACGAGTACCAGAGAGCGCGCAACCACAAACCCGCCAGGTACCACATCTCCACTCATTAACACACTCACGCTGTCAGGGGTCCTGCAGGAGCCTCACGTTCCTCTCGGTTCTTCTCTCCAGGCCGCCTCCTCCTACACAGCACTACGAGAACATAAACCCGAGCTACGCCTATGCGGACCCCTACTCCCCTCGTCCTCCATCAAGACCAGAGGCGGCGTACAAAGGTTCATATTGCACTTATGAGATATCATGCTTTAACAGGGTTGGCATTAATCACTTACCAAACCCTAAAAGCTTTGCTCGTCTTCCGAACACACTTTAAGATATTTTGGATGAAAAACCAGGAGGTTTGTGCCAGAAAATTACGAAAGAGATACTTCATCTGTGATCAGTGGCTCGACCGTAACGTTACGAAGCGGTGAGATGTTTTGTTTTGTATGCAAAGAAAACAAATACAACGACTTTACATTTACATTTACATTTAGTCATTTTGCAGACGCTTTTATCCAAAGCGACTTACAATTGAGAGTACAACAATTTATCCAACAATTCAACACCGTAACGCCGTTTTGGAGAGTATTTGCTGGACTCAAGCTGCGACTCTTCTTTGTCAGCCTGGTGCTTTTTCTACGTCTATTTACACTTTGATAAATACGGTCATCGTTTTTGTTTACTTTGCGTACAAAAAGTATTCTCCTAGCGTCGTAATATCACGAATGAACCACCGCTGGAGGATTCAGGCGACATCTTTCATACTTTTCTGGACCTTTTGTCAGTCGTAATTGTTTGACATTCAATATCTACAATATCTTAAATTGTGCTCTGAAGCTGTTATGGATTTGGAAGGCCATGGGGGTAAGTGATTCCTGGCAAAATTGTCATTTTGGGGTGGTGTAACCCTTTAGATATTGAATCACTTTTTAAATCTGGTCGTCTGCGTCTTCTTCTATCTCCTTTAGGTGCCTACTACAGACAGTGACCACAAGCCTCCACTGCTGTCCAATCATGAGTCCGTTCGGCCCTTTATTTTGCGAATCAGTAAAGGATGAAATGATTCATAAATACTTTGAGGCTTTCTGCAGAAGCTACTGACACTTTATTTTATTCTTTCCCTATCGGGCTCATCTCTTCGGATGAGCCGACGTCGTCTCTTCGTGTCGTGAAAGAGTCTTTTACCCTGGAGCTACGGACTACTGGGTGACGGGGACCGTTCCTGTTTGCTTCTCATGTTCTCGTCTTATCGTGGATGACCGGACAGGAAGGGATCTACTGCACAGCTCTCTCGAATATCCCTTTTCTTTCGGCGTCTGTAACAAAGCTTCGTCTCGATTCCATGTTGAGTTCAGGATTTACGGCGGTTTTCCACTTTTCCGTGCGTTTTTATTTAACGGAAAACGTGCTTGGATTTCTATAAAGCGCACTTTTGTGCTATATATTTATTGATTTTATTTTGAGAGGATGTATTTTATTTTGAATCGCTGATTGTTTTTACCCTCCCCCCCCCTGAAGATCTGAAGAGACTGTTAGCATAAACCAGGAGCGATCCGATTTCTGGAGATGCAAAATTTCACATATCTCAACGACTTAAGAAGCGGGTTTCGAGGTGAGGTTGTCGGCGCTTCTTCATTTTGCCTTCATATCATTCACGAGAGACTCTTTACCGGCATTGCGGGCTCGTGTACAGCTAGGGTTCGAGACGCTCAGCCTTCGGGTGTCTTTGTATCTGCGACATTTCCCCCTTCCCCCGCAGTGTCGGTAGCGATTCCCTCATCTTCGTCGTAGGTGCTTCAGGACCTACTGATATGCTCCAGTGTTCAAGTGCATGCTGGCTGAATGTGAACTTTATGGGGTCCATATGAATCTTGTCCAAAAAGTGGCCACAAACGCATCTTTTTCGTTTATTTTTATATATTTTTACGTTTTTATTTATAATTCAGTACAAATCCAAAATACTAGTTTTAAAGCATGTAGTAGCATTGCTGTTGGCACAGATGTAAACGGTTTTCTCGCTTGCTGCATCATATGCAATCCATGCTAGTATATCAGTGTTCGGATTTGCCGTGCTTTGCATTCGGTGGCGAACTTACTTTAAGCAGGGACATAAAAACCGACCAGCAAACGGATCAAGGCAGCAAACAAGTGACTATAGCGTTCATCTGGCACTTTCTATGAGTGGAGTACAAAATAAGGCCTGAAACTCTTATTAAGGTTATGTGTTTTATTTTGTATTTTTATTTTTTCAGCAAAAAAATCTGTTTTTTTTTTTAATTTAAAACCTTTAGAACTTGTCTAAATCAAAATTATTCGATCCTAATTTGTCTTATTGTTATTATTTTTTTTTTTTTTTAGCAATTGTTTACTTCTTACAGAGAGCCTAAGATAAAGTGATCAGAAATTGTATATAAATATATAAACTACAAATATACAAAAACATAATTTAGCTTTGCTAATTTGGGGCCAAATGCTATTTTAAGCAAACATTATCAATAAAAATAAGTGCACAGTCTTTTTTTGTGTTTTTATTTATTTTTTTTCCACTACATTTTTTTTTTTTTGCATTTCTTTTATTGCTTTGGTTTGTATAGCTTTTGTTTTGTTTTTTTAGTTTGTGTGTAACGTGATATCTTTTGCCAGCTTGTTTATTTCAAGCAAATAGAAAATAGCAAAAATTAAAAAAACAATAAACCTAAACAATAACTTCTAATTCAGTTGAAGCTCTCTAGCTGGGGACCGGAAACCAATTGTTCAGTATTTAAAATAGATTCGACAGTATTACGATGCTTTTAACATTCCACAAAATAATAAAACTAGCTTATCTAATGTTTTTCTTTTTTTTTGTCTTGTTTAACTTTCCCTTGAAACAGACCGATTTTGCACCTCTTTATGGAAAGTGCCGCACGCTCATCACTCTACAAGGGCATTTGTTTTCTTTCCTTACTGCTCAGTCATCGCTCGCGTTCCGTGTTCCTGTCAAAATAAATGCGTTTTAAAGGGATCGCGTTCCGCTCGGCCTTTTGGGAACGGGAATACGATCGCGCGGGCTCCATGTAGCATCCTGTACAGATACGACTAAAGACAGCAGCTACTTTTTGTATCGCATTAGTGCCTCTATACGACCGGCGTCCGACCGCTTCTGCTCTCGAGAACGATTCATTCGGTGCGTTCCGGTGAAAGGCGTGGCCTGAAACGCGTCCAATAAACACGTAGGGAAAATCTCTTCTGTTGCCGCGCTGCTACGCTTAAAAGGTGATTTGAGACCATTTTTCTTGTGCAGTCGTATTACAGTTTCGAATCACTTTACGTGTGTGTTTTAGTGATGAATGTGCATATATATATATCTCTCTCTCTTTTTCAGTGCGGTGTCGATCCGGCGCGCGTAGTAGTCGAAAAACATAATTGTACGTCGCAATTCTGATACTAATTGGCTGGATGGGGTTTTGTGCCAAATGTCGTTCAACATTCAGGGATTTTAACCAAGTATTGCTGTAAACAAACACAAACGAACTGAACTTTTAGCACCCGATACGCGACAGAGACGAGGTCCACGCCGGTTTGTTTCACAATCAGCTGCTGCTGGAAACGGTTTTGCGGCCGGCGAAAGTGTTTGTATCTTGCACATTCTCATAGCTTCCACTGGCCAACTGTAAATACCAAATAAATGACTTTTAAAGGACGCGCGTTTGTGAGCCAGTGTCTCATTTAGATAAACTTGCTGACCGATATTGTCACACGCGCGCGCGCACACACACACAGTTAAATAATATTACATATATAAAAAGATCAGTAAACTTTTTTGCTTTGCCTTTTAAGCAAATGTCACCACAGTGCGACTAAAAAAAAGTTTAATACAGAAAACATTCATTTGAGTGGATGAAAAACAAATGAATACAGAAGAAGCTTGTTGCAAATTGCCTAAATGAATCACTCGGCTGGAGCCGGCAGGTTTGGGACATTCATTGTTTTATTAATATGCAATTATTTGTTCATAAAAGCAGCGAGTAAACGACGATCATTTACAGACTTCGGTTCTTCCGAGGCCTATAAACGCTTATCAGTAACAAGGAAGCGTTTAGTTTTTCCCCCCCCTCACGCTTTCGTTTTATTGTCACGTGACAGACCAGGAAATGACATCAGAGGCAACCCTGACGGGCCTCCTTGCTCAAGTGTAAGCATTTTTTTTTAATCGAAAGTGGTTTTAAAACGGCAAACTGCCATGTTTGTCGTTAAATCGAAACCATTGTGGAAAAACAGTTCAAACGCATGCGGCCGCAATGAGCTTTCGTTTCGTTTTCATCGTCTTTGTCACTGACCCTCGACAACTCCACTGGCCGCATATGATGAAACGCAAATTCCGCTGTGGTTATTTTCTGCACAAGGGCCTCAATTACAAGTGAATGAGGAAGTGTGAACGCCAGCCTCCTCCTCCTCCTCCTCCTCCTCCTCTCCCGGGCAGGTTCACCTGCATGCCGGAGATTTTCACGGTTACTTGCGGGTGTGAACGACGCGGATCCTCACGTGTTCTCCTGCGCCGCTCTCCTCGCGCTCTGCCGCCATCCAGCGGCTTTCACTGTGCTCGAGGAGCCGAATATCTGCAGCGCCCACTACTAGAAACAATGACTGAAATCCTGCTGCTCATCTCAGCCACGATTCCTAGCAATGCGCACTGCAGCTCAGAGGGTCCGGGCTTCGCGCAACACCTGAAATAAAAACGGGAGCACGTTTCTGAAATCGCGTAGCTTCAACGGGAAAACATCTTTGGACCAACGTTACATTTCTTACGGCGTGCAATGACATATTTAAGCATGTGTATATATAGGGCGTCATAAAAAACACTTTCGATCTCATTTAAAACGTTCACAGTGCGTGTAAAGTAACCATGCGCTTTATTACAGAATATATTTGGGGGATACTTTTAAAATGGACAAGTCGTATTGAAAATCCAACAAATACGGCGAAACACCAATAAATATCTAGTAAAATGAGACTCATTGATAAATACGGTTATAAGTTATTAAATATAGAAAGTAACTTAAGTATGTGATAACTGTACCTCAGTCTAACTATCTGAACTGTCATTTAAACTGTCACATGCTGGCTAAAACAATGTATAGCAGCCTATTTATAAAAAAAAAAAAATATATATATATATATATATATATATATATATATATATATATATATATATATATATATATATATATATATGATTAGGTTACGGATGATTTAGATTTAATTAATAACTTTTTTAATCTGATTTAGCAGCTTAAAATAAGTTGAAAAGCAAAGCGTGGACTGTATTTCACTTCCTCGTGATTCTAGGGTTCCGATAGAATTCTAAGATATTTGAAAAGTCATTCAAAACAAGACGTCAGCGTTTTTAAAAGTTGAACTCATCACGCCATTTTAAAAACGCAACGCACCCCGAGAAGCGACGCGACTCCCGCGGTAAATCAATCCACGTGAGGGGTGTTTACGCGTGGAAAAACGACACGAAGAACACCAGCGCGGGGTGTTCGTCCGTAACTTGTCATTTTTTACCGGACTTCACTCCCCGGCTGCGCGTCCCGTGAGAGCGTGTCAGTCAGGCGGTGAGAATGACAGCTTACCTGAGAGAGGCGTCCCGAGCGCTCGCCTCGCGTCGAAACACGGCCCCCGGACGGCTCTCAAGCGTTCTCCTCGGTGAGAGTGAAGAGGTGCGTCGACTGCGTGAGAGCGGCTCTATAGGCTTTGCTTTATTTCTCGTCGTTTACCCTTTTTGGGCCGATGAGCCTGCGGCGCATCTTCAGGAAAAACCGGTACAGGTGGTCACATGAGGGTGTGTCGAGTCAGTGCTAATTAAACTCAAACAGGTTGGATATGCGTGTAAAAACTTATTCTGTTGAAAAATAAAAAAATACGCGCACACACACACACACACACACACACATATATATATATATATATATATATATATATATATATATATATATATATATATATATATATATATATATATGTATATATATATATGTATGTATATATATATATATATATATATATGTATATATATGTATGTATATATGTATATGTATATATATATATATATATATATATATATATATATATATATATATATATATATATATATATATATATATATATATGTATATGTATGTATATATATATATATATATATATATATATATATATATATATATATATATATATATATATATATATATATATTTACATTTAGTAATTTTGTTTTTAATTTTGTTGTTTATAGTCGAAGTCGGGTCCCACTTAAAGCTGAAATATGTATTTTTTTCCATATTGACCTAATCTTACTATGCAGAGGGAACTGTAAATGTGGTATTTTAAGTTGATTTTCCTCAACAAAAAAAAAGTAAAAACTGTCAAATCTGCAAATTTTACAGAGGCCTAAGCAGCCTGCACATAAAGAACCTGAGCGAGTCCTTCTCCAAACCCCTCATAAATCACACCACGTTTGATTGGCCTTACGCCTGTTTTTTAAAGCCACATATATTATATGTTATTATTATTAATCTACCTGACATGACAATGTCCATTTTTAGCACACCAACTACTGTCCAAAGGAGGCAAGTTGTTAAAACAATGATGATAATAATAATAAAATTCCCATAGATATGTGTTATGTGTCGTTGGGCCTCAGGCTGTGTTTCCAGGAATGACATCTGACAGGTTTGAGAGCTGGGACTTCAGCCGGCTACACTTTATAATATCTTTAGCGAGCGATAATATTGTGATTTGCGATAAACAGTTGATGGCAGCCATCGACTTCATAAATAAACGCGAGTCGGTCTCTATCGTCAAAACATCTTCTTTCGTGTTCATCTGAACAAAGGGAGGCGAAGTGGAAGGCGAGCACACGACAGAATTCAAACTCTTGCGAGAACCAATCCAGGTATACGGTGAACGGAAGAACCGCGAGATTTCAAACCTTTTCAGAGTTTGCGTGATCGGGATTTCCGCACTGTTACTTTTTTCACCGGAAACGAAATCGCTGTGCGTTACAGGCTCCTGCGATGAAACGAAGAAGTGCCTCTGTACAGTCCTGGAATACATTTTTGTGCGAGAGCCAAAGCACCGGTGTTTCTGGCATGTTTTCTTTGTTTCTGTTTCTTTAAACTGGTTTTTTTGAACGAGTTTCGCTTGAGTTTGAACACAAAGCAGTTCTTCCCTTTTTGAAACGCCGGTAACACTTTACTGTAAGGTGTCATTTATTAACATTAATGCATTAATTGACATGAAAGGACAACGAACGCTACATTTATTACTCTCTTTATTCATCTTTGTTTATGTTAGTTAATAAAAAATACTGTCGATCATTGTTAGGTCGTGTAAGCTCTCTGAGTTTAATAATGCCTTTGTAAATTAAGATGAACTGAGATTAATAAATACTTTATAAGTATCGTCGTTGTAGGTTCATGTTAACTAATGTAGTTAACTAATGTTAACTAATGAACCTTATTGTTATAAAATAAACATTTAGCAACAAATTTAAAAATATAGGCATTTTTAAAACTTTCCCAGGTTATTGTTATTCGACGTTAAAATCATATAGTCTTTCTTTGTACGCTGGCAGTCATAAGTATGGAATAATTAACATTATGAAACAACAAAATGAAAGTTTTTGCTTACATAATATATGTGTGTGTATAGTGTATACACTTATATATTTATTATTATTTATTATACTTATTATGTATATATAAATATAAATACGTGTATATGTATTTATGAACAATATGTTTATATATTTAATATATTTATATAATGTAAAAATATAAATATATATACATGTAAATGTTTTAAAATTATATGTATATATATATATATATATATATATTATATATATGTGTGTGTGTTTTTGTATATGTGTGTGTATTTATATATACATAATAAACAAACACAGTACTTGTGCATATATTATGTAAATAAAAGCTTTTATTTTAGATGTAATCACAATTGTTTGAAAGCACTATATATATATATATATATATATATATATATATATATATATATATATATATATATATATATATATATATATATATATATACACACACATATATATATATATATATATATATATATATATATATATACTGTATATATATATTATTTTTTACTTTTATTTATTTATTTTTGAAAGAAGTGTCATGCTGACCAAACCTGCGTTTATTTGATCTAATTTCTGGAAATGTTTTCTATTTGCATGCATGTTGAAATGTAATGATATAATGATAAAAAAATAAAAATAAAATTGCCGTTCATAGGTTTGGGGTACGTAAAAAATGCATCTAAATAAATTAAGATGTTTTCAACAGTAGCATTAGTCAGTGTTACTATTAGTGGAGGACATGAACTTCCCGACATGTTAGCGTCCATCTGCCCACCCGTTTGTTTCCTGTTACGATCACGACCCAATAAAGGAGGCAACATGATCATGAATGGAAACTCTAAATATATATTTTGGACGTGTGAGTAAATAGGTGTGAAACAAACTGTGGGATTTATCAAGATCGCAATGCATTAATCATCCGAAGAAATGTGCTGACTTCAGTGCTTTGGATGACCACACGTCATGTCACATGAAACGGTACTAATCTCTTTCCTCTTTTAATGTACGTGCAACAAAATAAAGATGTTACGTTTAGTTTCATAAAGGATGCTTCCATCCAGGTTTTAAAGGAGCAGAACCGACAACCTTCCGTTTATTTTTTTTTCCAATCCAAAACTTCGACCTCTGCTTCACCCCGGACAGCTATAAGTTCATGCAAGATCTTTCCAGACAAAAGCGGCTACTTTCATGGAAGTCTGACCCAATGTCCTGTCTACGAATGACATGACGGTTGATTCACGCCCACTCACACAATAATAAATAGCAGCGCGGGTTTCTCTTACATTACAGTATTACAGTAAAAAAAAACGCATCGGTCTTCTAACCCATCCATGGCTCTTCAGCTCATCGGTTATATTCTGTCCATCGCTGGTTTGTGTGGCCTCATTATAGGCACATTTACCAATGAATGGAAAGTCCTTGGACACGAAAATGACAAGACTGTGATTCTGGACAAATACGTAGGACTGTGGATGGAGTGCTCCGTGGACAGTTCGTCTCACATGCGCTGCACAAGCTACAGCTCTCTCCTTCATCAGATCTGTGAGTATATCTGCTGTGGATTCTGGATCTGTCTGTGGTTTGACTTCTAAACCGTAATCGTCCGATGTGCGCTCTCGCAGTTGAGATCCAGGTGAGCCGAGCCGTCATGATCTCCAGCATCCTCTTGTCAAGCTTCGCCGCGCTGGTGGCCATTTCCGGTCTCAGATGCACGAGGTGTTTAGAAGAGAACAAGAAGTCGAAGGACAGAGCCGCCTTCCTGGGAGGAATGCTCTCTGTGTGCGCCGGTGAGTTTTTCTTGTATGCCAAAAATCGTTAGGATATTAAGTAAAGATCATGCTCAATGAAGATATTAGTGCATTTCCTACCACAAATATATTCAAACTTAATCTTTGTTAATGTTAGTTAATGAAAATAAAGTTTATTTTGTGTTAGCTCAGTGCATTAACTAATGTTAACTAACACAACTTGTGATTCTACTAGGACTTCTCGCTTTGGGCATAACCAGCTGGTTTATATACGGAGTGGTTGAGAGTTTCTTTCAGAATGACACCGAGACGGACAAGTAGGTGTTTCGTACCGTTTCTAATAGTCGTTAGATTCGCTGATTCAGTGAAGTCCTTTGGAATCTCAGTACTGACCGTCTGCGTTGGGTCTCTGCAGGTTTGTGGTCGGCAGGTCTCTGATCGGTGCGTTTGTCGCATCTCTGTTCTGTTTATTCGGGGGCATTCTCTTATGCGCCTGCAGCGTGACGCATCTACAATCCCCAAAACCTCTCAGCAAGCACCCGGCCTCCAAGAATCCTGAAAAAGAGTATGTTTAATGAATCCCGAGGGACCGCCTGAAGAGCTAAACTTCGTTAAATTGCATGCGTTGTGTTTATAAAGAAGTAGTCGGCAATTAAGCATTTTATAGTAGTTCAAAAAAAACCTACACATCATCTCTAATTATATGTTGTTTGTTTTACTAACTGACATCCATGTGTGCGATTTAACAGCTTTTATGATGTTTGTGAGTCAATTTAGCTTCTAGAAAACACGAAGGCTGGGATTGCTTCATAGTTGACCACAGAGGAAGATTATGTCATATCCCAGTCATAGCTTTACAGTAAATGTGAGGACATTTTTACTATATTAGCGTATTTTTGCTGTCATAAGCATATTTCAAGCTGTGATGTAGTGCAGAATATTTATTATATTATATTATAAATACTTACGATCACCACATGAGCTCTTGTAATTGCCGGATGAGATTTTTGTTATCAAAATATTATAATGCCATGTCAATTCACATTCGTTTTGAAATAGATACATCTGCGCATGTGCCGTCTTATTGTCAAGCAAAAAGTAACGTCACTACATTTTGTAACCCTAATATTTATACATTTATATGAATTATATACATTTTATTCGTTGCTCTGTGAAACCGATTCTAACCGTTGAAATAAAGACATATACTGAACTGTATTTTTGATTCTTCTTTACAGCAATATACAGGTGCTGGTCATATATCATCGAAATCGAATATCATCGAAAAGTTGATTTATTTCACTAATTCCATTGAAAAAGGGAAACTTGTATATTATATTCATTCATTACACACAGATTGATATATTTCAAATGTTTGTTTCCTTTAATTTTGATGATTATAACGGACAACTGATGAAAATCCCAAAATTGGTATCTCAGAAAATTTGAATATTGTGAAAAGGTTCAATATTGAAGACAGCTGGTGCTATACTCTAATCAGCTAATTAACTCAAAACACATGCAAAGGCCGTTAAATGGTCTCTCAGTCTAGTACTGTAGGCCACACAATCGTGGGGAAGTCTGCTGACTTGACACTTGTCCAAAAGACGATCATTGACACCTGGGCAAGACACAAAAGGTCATTGCAAAAGAGGCTCTGTGTCCAAGCACATTAATAGAGAGGTGAAGGGAAGGAAAAAGTGTACAAGCAATAGGGATAACCGCACCCTGGAGAGGATTGTGAAACGAAGCCCGTTCAAAAATATGGAGCAGATTGGAGTGTGGACTACACACAGACGTATGCAAGGCATGGGTTTCAGCTGTCGCATTCCCCGTGTCAAGCCACTCTTGAACAGCCGCGTCTCTCCTGAATCCACGTTGCTTGAGGTCCAGTGTAAAGTTTCCACAGTCAGTGATGGTTTGGGGGTCTGTGTCATCTGCTGGTGTTGGTTCGCTGTGTTTTCTGAGGTCCAAGGTCAACGCAGCCGTATACCAGGAAGTTCCAGAGCACTTCATGCTTCCTGCTGCTGACCAACTTTATGGAGATGCAGATTTCTTTTCCCAACAGGATGTGGCACCTTCACACAGTGCCAAAGCTACCGGTACCTGGTTTGAGGACCATGGTATCCCTGTTCTTAATTGGCCAGCAAACTCGCCTGAACTTATCCCCACAGAAATCTATGGGTAATTGTAAAGAGGAAGATGCGATTTTATGCCAGACCCAACAATGCAGAAGAGCTGAAGGCCACTATCAGAGCAACCTGGGCTCTCCTGACACCTGAGCAGTGCCACAGACTGATCGACTCCATGCCACATTGCTGCAGCAATTCAGGCAAAAGGAGCTCCGACCAAGTATTACTTTTCAGTTGGCCAAGTAATATTCAAACTTAAGACTTTTTGAGATACTGAATTTGGGACTTTCATTAGTTGTCAGTTATAATCACCAAAATTAAAAAATAAACATTTGAAGTATCAGCCTAATGAATGAATATAATATAATATACAAGTTTCACTTTTTGAATGTGATTTAATGAAATTATGAATGAAATGAATGAAAGCACCTGTACCAGTGGTGGTCTGATTTCATGTCTTTTATCGCTCGACGCTGAGAGCGTTTGTCTTACTGGCGCCATCTTGCGATACGAATGGTAACTCCTTACAATCGTAATATCTTAAAGCCGCTCTTCTCAACAAATTACAAAATGGCGTGCAGAAAATCATCTTAATGAAATTTATCACGTAAAATAGCTAGGCACTAAGTCACTGGGGGGTGCTTTTTAAATTAGTGAGGGTGCTGGCAAAATGAGTCATTAAATTTTTAATAGCACATAAGGCTCCTTTTCAAATCAAAATTCGTCTTAGTTGATCGCGATCTCAAACTTAGTTATGATTAATAACCTCTTATTTACATCGAGTCTACGCTTAAGATTAGAACGTACCTGAACAAAAACTCCGGCTATTATAGGAACACTTCACTTTTGGGGGGAAATGTGCTCATCTCCCAACTCCTCTAGAGTTAATAAATTGAGTTCTACCTAGATTCCAGAATCTATTCAGCCGGTCTCCGGGTCTGGCGATAACACCTTTAGCATAGCTTAGCATAGATCACTGAATCCAATTAGACCAGTAGCATCGCGTTCGAACAGACGTTTTTCCTATTTAAAACTTGACTCTGTCAGTCAAAAGTTCTGAAACGGTTTCTTTTTCAGTGCCTAAAACAGACAAAGACGTCACGTTGTTGCAAAATATATAACTTGACTGCGTTATCCCCCTATACCCGTTTACTTATTTAGAAGTAAAGATGTTTAGCCGAACAACAACGATGTTGCAATGGTTGATCGTGAACATTGTGGATTTTCAGGAGAGTTGCAGTATGATTTCTGTCCTCAAGAGGGAGACGTTGAAACGGCGACAGGAGGTCTTCGCTTTCTAGGGCTTTGTGAGGATCTCACCAGAGAGCGCGTCTGTGTTAGTGTGTGTTGCCAGAGGCAAGCCATGTTTTATTTAAAGTACTGCTTTAAGTTCTAACTTTCAGAAGCAATGATATGTCGTTGTTCGGTAAATAAAACGGACAGCTGGGGGTCGTCACGTTAGACAATTGTTATTTCCTTCTTGTGTGGGCTGTAGGAGGAGTCCGCTCAGAATGGATGGGAGGGACGGTGGGGGGGTCATTGCTGAAATGTCCCCAGCAATCGGTCATTCATTATGAGTGACAACGAAACTGCCTTGAAGCTTGGAACGGTAGTTAAGCCGTCACTTTCATTAGCCCGCTCCCTCTAGACCCACCGGGAACAGCGTTCGCTCTCGGAGCGCATTATTTTGCGCACCAGCTTCGGAAGATGGATGTGACCTTCAAAATCTACTGCTTTTTGACATGTATCCTCCAGACCCTTCTGCTGTCATCGGCCACGCTGGAACCGGTCGACCTGCTTTACGATAACGGAGTGGAGGCTTTCTACAAAGGAGACTATGGCAATGTGGTGCGGTACATGGAGGGCGCGCTGAAGACTTTCTCTGAGGTGCGCCAGACCAGAATCAGATGCAGGCTGAAATGCAGCGACCAGCATCGCTTTGACGGCTTTGTGACCGATAAGATTTTTGAAGTGATCCTCTATAGAGGGAACTGCTTAAATCGGTGCATTGAGGGAAAAATCGGAGCACAGTCCATGCATAAAATTAGCGAGGAAGTCGTTCAAGATTTCAATAGAAGAATTCCCTATAACTACCTGCAACTTGCCTACAGAAAAGTGAGTACAAGTTTTATAGACGTGACAGAGCAAGGTTCCGTACAGTGAGGACATGTCGGCACTTAAACGTTTGAATTGAACGCTGTTCGATTGAAAAGCGTTGAATATCAAATCGAACGTGACTGGTCAAAATTATGCATTTTCGGGTCATGTTTGTGTTTGAACGTTCGAATAAGATTTTTCAACGTGTTATGTATGTTCGAACGGTCAAATGAAAGCGGCCAAAAGCGCCTATACTGACCAGCTCACACAGTTTTGACACACAGTCTTCGATTTCTGTCAGTTGCCCTCGTTAATAAATTTGTAGTTTGAAATGCTACTGCAGCAGAGGAAAACTCTAGAAAGTTTGTCAAACCTCCAATTGATTCACATGCTTTTTGGTCCCTTTAAGTAATATGCTTTTTGGCATACTATATTACCATAGTAATCTTGTGAGGTATACGTTTTAGTAGGCTGTCAGGATCTTATTTTAAATCCAGAGCTTTGATGTTTTAAATAAATAGTTCAAACTAAAAATGAGAATTCACTAACCCTTAGGTCGCCCAAGATGTAGGTGAGTTTATTTCTTAATGTGACCAGATTTAGAGAAATCTTGCACTACATCACTTGTTGTACTAGTGGATCCTGCAGTGAATGGGTGCCTTCAGAACGAGACTCCAAACAGCTGGTAAAAAAACATCACGATAATCTACAAGTAACCCACACGACTCTAATCTTATGAAGTGAGAAGCTGTATATTCATAAAATCTATCATTTAAGTATTTTACAAATGTAAATTGGCTAAAAATATAATCTGTAATAACTCAAGTTACCTCATTACTGTGTCCCATCACATAAAAATCCATATCCAACATAAAATTTAGAAATGTTTTTGCTCATCTTGATCTGTGCATATTTCTCTCCTAAATCGGATGAGATGACTTGTTTATTAGTAAAAAATATAAACATGCAAGCATCTTTTGGATGTACAAGATGTTAATTTATGGACACAGTGGATTACTGTGGTGTTTTTATCAACTGTTTCTGTTTCTCATTCTGACGGCACCCGTTCACTGCAGAGTATCCATCGGTGAGAAAGTGAAAGTACATTTCTCCTCACATGAAGAAACAAACTCATCGACATCTTGGATGGCTTAAGGGCGAGTACATTTTCAGTAAATGTACATTTTTGGTTGAAACTTTATTGACTCTTACAGGCGACTCTTCTGGAGAGTGTTTTTGCATGTCATAACAGTCTTCAACCTAAAATCCTAAAATGATTGAGATGTTAAAAACAGTGCTTGGACAGCAGTCCAGACAGATGGGAACAGAGCGTGACATCCTGAAAGCAGCAGACTTTGCGAGCCAAATCAGACACGTGCCTTCGCCCAGGGACAGAAAGTGATTAATAGAGAGAAAAGCCGTAGTTTAGACTTCCTGAATTTGGCAAAGTTCAACCGATGACCAGGGAGAGAGATCAGACACATTCCTGTCAGCGCTCCTTCTCGCGCCATGTCATAAAGAGATGTCTATGTGTGTATATATGGGGTGATATTTATGAAAATATATTGCATTCCACCGCTCTTTGATATTTTAACCACCTGGCCCTCTTTCCCATCATATTCCTGGCATAATGAGGCCCGGACGAAGGGGCCACAGGCGCCAACTGTTACTTCATTGACAAGTCTGTGTGTTTGTGTTACTCGGTCAATCAGCATTTATCTAGGCAAATATTTTGTTTTCCTCTTAAAGTGTGTTTGCTGTTCTGAAAGGAAAGGCAGCAGCCTGTTTGAGGTAATGAAAGGGTGAGTTTTGTGCCAGCAGTCGTGCCCCCTGTTGCTCTGTCATTGGTTAGTTCCTTTCGCACCAAAAGGTCCAATCAGAGAAGGATCATAGCTCAGCAAAAATGGCTGTTCTCGCATTGTGGAGAGATCCGTCACGTGTAAAGCAACTGAGGGTTCACTTTAATTGTGAATTGGGGCAGACAGACAGAGAAATGATTTTCTGCACCATTCTACACCGTCGCCGCTGAGCCATGTTTTACTGGAGTTGTGAGTGTTCAAGTTTACAGTGTGAATTAAATTTGGCTTGATACAAAAGCAATTTAAAGTTTTTGTTGTTTTATGACAATTCATAGTGCTACAGAGATTTAAATTTGAATAATTTAAAATGAAAAACATTTAAATGTAAAAACGTTATGCCATCGTATTACCGCAATGTTTTATATAATATTCTAAAATGAAAATAATTTATAATGTAAAATTAATTTGAATATTTTATGCTGTTACATTAATTCAACATTTACATTCAAAACTAAAATTTAATTTATCGTTATATTTTAAATCTACCACTACCACTCTTACTATTACGAATATTATTGGTAGTAGCATAGTATTAATGCAATCATAATGCTATAAAGTTCAATATGGTAATTCTAAATCAATATTCTTATTTAATCTTGGTATTGAGCTATATCTAAGTGTTAAATGTGAAAAGGACTATGCATTTATTACTTTTATTAGTAGTTTTTTTAACTTCAAGTGTTTCTAAATTGATATCTTATTTTGATACTCAGACGTTTAGCGTTCCTACTGTTACCACTGGTATTGTCTTTCATTCTTTTCAGCCCAACCCGTATCTATTGTAATACAACCAATGCAAGAACTGATAACATCATGGAAAAACCCTGTGTACTGCACCCCGACAGCATCGTCTTTCCAACATTAGCCTGTTTTCTTTCTCATCAACTCGGCAGAATTTAATATTCAGTGATTGAGAAGATATCCAGTCATAGTTAGAATATACAGGTGGGGTTTATTATAAACTATGCAAACACTTGAATACTAAGCAAATGGCGCACCTGTGTCACTTGAAAAGAGTGTGTGTGTGTGTGTGTGTGTGTCGGGTTTCCCCAGCCGTTCGGTGGGGTTCGGTTCGTGCCCATCAACACGCACAACCAGACAGCATGGCAGTCCTCTGCCAAACATTTTCTGCATGACCGGCTCTAAGCGGATAACAGTGCAGCAGGAATGTTGTGGGCACGTTGCCTTATTTCGTTGCACAATACGTGACCCAGCCTGGGATTACGATGAAGAAAATACGACCACTGAATTGCGTGCACTTCCAAGAGTCTCCACATTCTACTTTGTCGAGCAGATGCGTATTTCACGGGGGGGTTGTTTTCCAGATCGCAAGCCAGAATTTTGTACTTCACAGAGAGTGGACATAAACAACAGGTCTTTGGTTTAGATAGCAGCTCCAGCTCGCTGATATACAGTGCAAGTCGCTTCTTGTTAAATCTTGATTTACGCCATCGATATTCCACTATCGATGGATCCTCTTTGATTTAGGCCCTCGTAAAACTGCGTCAGATATAACGCAACCCCATGAAGATAGAATAGGTTTTCGGAGTCCTGCTGGGTCAGCAGGAAAGACATAGAGCTGTTGGGCAAAGCCGATGAATGAAAAGACTCTTGGGGGAATTTTGGCAAAGTCTGAGAAAGAGTGGAAAATGGGATGCGTCAGCCAAGCAAACATCTGTTTGCTCTGACAAACGCCTGTCTGCAGTCTGGAACAGTGTTCCTCTATCACTCTTGGCTTCTCTCGTGCTCATTTTGAATGAAATTATGGCTTCCTTCTATAGAGTCTATGAAGAACAGTGTTTAGTATTACAAATGTTTATCAAATATTTGAAGACAGCTGGTTTTCTGAGAGCAAATGTGTCATAGTGTGGTAAAAATAGGGTTTTGAAAACTCAAGAGAGCCCCACTGTGGTCTCTGTTTCTGTTAAAGTTTGTTTTTTCATATTTAGAGCAAACGTTAAGTTTATAGCCTTTGCCCTAAGTGTGAGAATTGACAGGAAATCCATCAAAATAATAGTGCTGCTTTTGGCGCACATATGTCAGTGAAGCGGAAATCTTTTCTGTTTTGGTCATCTTGATACCATGTCCAGTTTTAACCCTTTTAACCTTGCATGTGGTATCTGGCAGACAGAGTGAATTAAAAATCAGGCATCATTATGAAGCCTCGTATACACTTGGTTGATTATTGCGAGACTTTTTTCGGCCTGTGTTTTGTGTTTATACCCAAGCGTTTTTTTGCTACTGATGAGTGAAAGTGCAAATTTACTCCATGAGATTAGAATTTAAAATATAATATAAAACATAACATATAATCTACTACACAAGTTTTAAACAGTTTTTTTTTTCATTGCTTCATCTCAGATCACTTTCATCTTCTTCGCTGCCTCTTTTATAAATGACAAGCATAGATTGGCTTTATATTCCAAGACCCTGCACTGACCCGGAAGAAACTCCGCTACATGTCTGCATCTGTTTGTAACAGGACACCTCCACAGTAAATCACTGCTCACATTGGTGTCAACAAGTACCTGAGCGGCACGCTAGTGTGATGTCATACAGAGATGTAGAGCACTGCTGGAAGGAGGTTTGGATATCAGGAGCACATGTGAATGCGGAAAAACGATCAGTCATGATGTTTTTTGGAGAAAAACATAATCCGATTCAAGTCATTGCCCAGTTTTTTTTGCCAGATGATGAGACCTTTCATTGCTCATTTTATTGACACTATATGTTATTTGCTTATGCAGTAATTCACTGGGAACGGTTTGTTTGAAGTTGAAGTTGGTTAAAATGCACTTTCTTAAATTTTACTGCTTAATATAAAAAAAAAAAAAAAAAACTGCTCAGTTTGAACACGGGATCTTTAGTCGGCCCAAAGGGGAGGCCTGATTTCAGTCAGACCTCTACTGAAGGTCAGTTGTATGGAGAGTGGGGTAAAGTACACTGGTCCATTGTTGGCGAATGGCTACACTGAAGAGATTATTGGCCTTCTAATCACTTTGCCGTGCACTTTCACTCTCTCATGTATGTAATCTTGGGGGATTTGACTAAAAGCTGAGGAGGTCTCATGTTCGCTACATAAATAAACCTCTCTAGGCTCTGCAGCGCTGGAACGTGTCGGAGTGCTTTCCTGGAAAGTTGGATGTGTGAGTGACCAAACCACTGAGTGTTGTTTCATTGTATCTGCATTTCATGTTAGTGGGGCATGTTAGGGGAAGCATAACTTTCTTCTTATTAGTGATGGGAAGAAACATAAAAGGGAAATGATGTCATAAAGAGGACACCTGCAGTGCTTCTTGACTGAATGATGAAGCTATATACACAAACATATATTTAAGATGTAAGGAAAAGTCAGGATTTAGAGCCTAAGATTTAAGATTTGCCCTTTTTCCTCTTCTCGATTACGCTTTTATAGGCAAATATTATTTTACAGAACCTGTCTAGTTTTTTTGGTTGTCTTGGTGTAGTGTAAGCATACTGGTATATGTGCAGAGTACATGTGAAAATCATTGGGGGTTTGGTATCATTTAACAACTGAAAGTACATGGTGGTACACTTGTGGTAGACCAACTTTAAACACAGACAGTGTGTAGTCTCAGCATGTCTGCTGAGATGATGATGTCGGCTAATAGTCAGGATGATGTGAAGACTCAGGTTCCCGCAGGATGTGACTCATGTGTATAATTGCTGGAAGCTGTATTTGAGCCTGCTGGTTCAGTAGTCGAAGAAACAGGGCTTCCATTCACAGACCCTGTGACGTCCACCACTAAACTGTGGAAACTGAAGTAAGTGTGATTCGTGAACTGTAGAAGGTCAGGTCCTGTCCTGTGTTACATTATGAACTGCCCTAAAGACTGCAATTCTCATGTCATTTACTTTTCCAGGCCTTAATATGGAAAAGTTCAATTGGTATTTGCATGTTGTTCATTTTCTTGTACGCTCTTGTCATGGGCGTGCTCAACATCCCTTTAATCATTGCTTTCCACAGCTCTGACATGAACATGTTTCCCAACTGAAATTTCCACCAATAATTTCTCAGCTTGGGGTCACACCTCCCAACCACAATTGCTCAGTTTGTTTTTTTGCAACTTCTGTGGAATTATTAAATCATCTCAGTAAATTGCAGAGGAAGGAGATTCTGACACTTTTGAAGTCACTTGTTCAAGCTTGAATTGTGTGCAAAACACCAATGGAAAATCTTTTTGTTGTTTTGACTTAACTATTCGCTTTGCTACTCTTGGGTGCTCTGCAAAATATTCACACATAGAAGCTACATATAAGGGCTTTTTTGTCGTGCATTGTGTTTAGGGCTTTACTGTAAACACAATCTTTGCTTGTTTGGACAAATGGAGGGACTAGTCAGAATTACTGTATAGATGTGGTTGCAGCTGCTGTCGAACTTGTTTTGAACCTGGAACTTGTCTTTTAAGATGACTCACCCCCTCGCTTTCTAAAGTCATTCAATCAATAATGAGTTGATCTTTAATTTCAAAGAAAATTGCTGATACCGTGACAGATTCTGGTTCGTAATGATTACGATGATTGATAACACAGATGTGAAGTGTGGTGTAAAATTCCAAGCAGAAAACATTTGTTTATAAATCTGTTTTTGATTTGAAAATATTCATTTTGATTATTATATCAAGCAGGGTAAATTTAAACCGTATTGGTCTTTGTGGTTTTAGCGTCATAATCGTGGGCAATACATAGGCACATGTGCCTGAGACAATTGCAGCTGTTTGTAATGTTTACTTTGGGTCAAAACCATCTGGAACAGTCTACCAGAGCACAATCGATTGGCTTTTAAAGGTGTGTACACTGTTCATAAAGTGTTACCGCTTCACACAGAACCTGGATATTGGCTTGATAGTCGTGAATATTTGGTCCATCCCATTCCGATCAGTTTCTAAGCCAGCAGTGATACAAAAAAAGGTCTAAATGATTAATCGGGAGTTCTGCGTGGTGGCTCTGGATATCTTCATGAAGAAGGAATTTTTATAAGCGGCATTGATTAAATTTGTTCTGTTCTGTGGGCATTAGAGCAGATGACTGGCTGATAGTATAGTCCAGGCCTAGAGGAACACATATGAACCCTGCAGGGGGTTCATGGGTTACATGTGCCTCAAGTGTGTCCGCTGATTGAGTTATTTGGCATGTGGCATTGATTTAAGAGCTGGAAAGTGCGTATGAAATTACCAAACTGCTTTGGGTTTTTTTGGTTTTGAGTTTAGGTAGTCTACAATCCACCTTTTATTCTCTTCATACTCAAGTGTCTCGATTAGCTGATTGTATATTTACAATACTGCAAACGCTGGACATTTAAAAAATGAGTTCTTTTAGAAAAGCAATGTTAGAGATGTATGCGCTTGTCCTGTCAATGGGAACCATTGGCTTTGTTTGTTCAAACATGCATATGATGTTATCTATCACTTGTTTTCTGCAAGACACATCACAACTCGCAGCAAAAACATCTGAAGGTATTAGTTTCCCATTTCCTGCCCTGGTTGCATGTCTAAAAGCTCTGTCACCTTGTAGTTAACATGAGCTACTTTCATCCCAGGTAATGTCTTTGATGCTGCAGGCAGTATTTCCTTCTTCGAAGACCATTTCTGTGAATTTCCAAACTTTGTAACATAACCGCTGAGGGTTTCACATCTTTTTGAATGCTTTTTCCTCACACCATGTTAGCACAAAAGAAGTGCTGGAATCTTTTATTTCATGTGCTATGTGTGTTTTTAATCAATTGTACTGTCAGTTGGAAACACATGCCAGAATCTAAAAGTCTTTTAACTTGACTTTGCGAAGGGTCCCTTGGCCTCAAATTCTGGTGTCTTAATGAGATTTGACATGTTTGAGAAAGCCCTCTTGCAAAGCACTACACGTTTGGAACAGACTAAAGTTTCAGTCGTTGTCCATAAAAAACCTTTTATATTTACCTTTTTATCTTTAACTGTATTTGTACACAACATATTCCAAGTATTATAAAGCTACCAACTTTTATGGTTTCAAAATAATGTCTATCATGTCTCAAAGTAAATTTTCATCAGTTCCATGATTTATTGACATCAAATTTGTCACAAAGCATTTCTGTGCCTAATGTTAACGTGCCCAAATGCTACACAGAAAAGGTCCCTTTTTTATTTTCTTTCTCTCTGAACTACTCCTTTAAGTCTCACCCAAGAACTGTCACCAAGAACATGGAAATTTCCTTTGAAAACAATTACCGCTGCCCCTGGGCTTTGCACAGAAGTCAGGTATTATGTCAGCCTGTAACTATAGCTTACTTTGACTTACCATTTGAAGTGCCAGTGAAAGTCAAAGAATTTAACGTCAAGCATTCAGCTGTCACCTGCACTGTAATTAAGTACGCCCTGCTGCAATTGCCCTAGTGGGAACATCAGCCATTACCTCACTAATGTTTTTCCTGCATGTTTCCCAAGCTTTTACAATATGTCCTATCTAGTTTCCTCTCAATTCCAAACCACAGGCCAATTATTTCATTCCTAAAGCTACCTGTCAGCCTTTTGCTATACTCCCAGGTCTTGTTCCAGCCACTTGGATGGTAGTTAAGTTTGACATTTGATAGAGTTACATGAACGGTTAGGGGAATCATTCCTTCCTCTCCATGCCATGCCGTGTATGTGACAACTCCCAATTCCTGATGACTGACTTAGTGAACTTTCTGACTGGAGTATGTTGATCTAGATCTCCTGGAAGGTGTGCGGCATAGGATTGTTCGATAACGGATGCGCCTTTTGTCTGAGTTGAGAAGGTTGAGAAGGTAACTCAATACTCCCATCTGCACTTTCCACACATTGGCAGCCCTGCACTCTGAACCCTTTAGAATTTTAAAGCACTCCCGAATGGTGATTTAAGGGGAAAATTGCTTGTTTTAACAGTCGTTAATACGTACACCAAAGGTGTGAGCTTAAGAAGTGTGCAAACATTCGAAACAGGCAGCCTTTCCCTGGACAACATCTCTTGATCCTTGTAACACAGTTGAGTGATTTATACGTACTATATTTCTAGGTCAGGTCCTTTGAGTTCAATGAGGACATTTTCAAGAGTTTGCAACCAGAAAGACATGTATGACATGGACTTTTTTCCACATTAGCAGTCTAGACCAACCAGTGAGATCCCACATCATGGTTTATGAGTGTGATCTCACAGTCCAGAAATAACTGTAATGTATCCCTCTTTCGACCACACCATCAGTCAAGTTTAACCATCCCAACTAAGTTTACCAATCATTCCATTCTTCTACTGTCGCAGCCACAATTGTGGCTGTGCTTCGATATTAAGAAACACTTCAATGCTGAGGTCATAATGGCATATCATATTATACTAATTATACTGGTGATGACATGCCATCTGGCTTTACGTCACTCTTGGCTTCTTTTGGAAGTTTAATTAACCCACTGACCAGGCCTCCGGGTGCGCTTGCCTTTGTGGCAAGGAGCGTAACCGGGTGTATACAGTACTTCCATTTTGTAAACTCCAAATGCTTATTTTTCCTTATTTTCAAGAATACAGACATCCTGTGTTCTCTATTCCTTTACCTGCTAATAGAGTCCACGTTTAAAGATGGTTATAATTATAAAGGGATAACTTTAGATGCACTTTAATGCGTCATCGTGCATTTAAGTAGTTCCTGCATGGCCCACTAATAAAAACGCTTGAGTGAGTCTCAACCTTTAGGACATATGGTACATTACTCCCGTCCGAGACATCTATATTGAATCATGATGCTACGTAGCATGTTTTTCCGTTTTCTATTATTGCCTACAGATTATTGGCTCCAGCAGCTACTTGTTTTATAGCTCCTAAGGGCAGCATCGCAGAATCAGCATGGAACGAAGCCAAGGGGTTGTTTTTTATTTATTACTGTTGTGTTTGAGGATTGAACATGCTTTTACTTAAAGCTACACCTGTGTAGAAAGCCCAGCGTGTACTTAAGTCTTTCCTGTGTAATTGGCCAAAAAGCAAATAGCAAAGGACCGCCTGCACTTTTTGGTCTGGATCATACCTTGCTGTCAGATTTGGGTGGAGGATGATGTAAATGCATGCTAGTCTGCAACCACAGAGATGTGCTCTCTCATTGTTTGCCAACAGACTTGACGTAGGACCAATGTTTGATCACAAGTCTCTCAGAATGCATCGTGTTTCCAATTCAACTGTGTGAAGCTGGAAAGCATTTGGGTTAGGTCCACTGTCACACTCACTTAAATGTAGACTGAATGCAGGTCTGGAAGAATCATTAGACTCACTGTTCTGGGAGAATAGTTTTTGGGTGCAATGTTTTAGAGGCACAAGAGAGAGATAAGGGTTCTCTGTGACCTTTTTTAACGTATAAATGTTGTCACGGTACGTTTGAACTGTTTGCTTGACACACTCCTAAATGTTAACGGCTTCTCAACACTGAGGTTCACCTATCATGGTGCCTGTTAAACAAGAATGAACTAACCTAAGGTGGTTTGCTGGTCTTAGCTGTAAAAAAAAAAAACCTTTACCAGGCAGGAAAACATGATAAGCTGAGAAACAAGTGTTTTTTTTATTAGACGTTCAAAAATCTTGTAATGATGTTAAAATACGAAGCAAACAGAGTTGATTCCAGTAGTTTAATGTTAACATGTTGCTAAGAAATACTTTAAGCATAAATACAACAAAATATAGTTATATGGTCCAATATTTAGGTAATTTTATTAATACTTAATCATACTTACTACATGCTGAATGAAATTGACCGACCTAAATATTTTATTTTTATTAAATATAAAAGGTTTATTAAATTGTATGAATTTGTAAGGTCATAAGAATTCATACAACCTGTAAAAAAATTTCAGAGGTGGCAAATTTGTAAACCTACCTCACAGAAATCAGGTCATATGATTTTGTATGAATTATCTACCTTATAAAATATATATTGAGACTCATGCAATCTGTAATCTTCAATAATTTTCAGAATCTAGTTTAAATAAGGTATCCTATAAGATAGCATAATGTTCCCTATATTTGGAACAAACGTTTTGTGAGCATGTGTATATAATGACTAAAAATAAAATTGTAGGCAGATCACTAGGTTTTCGAGCCTTTATTTCCTTTAGAGCACTTATTTCCTTCAGGAAGTCCAAATCTTGTTTTATTTTGCCATTTCATTTTAGTATATAAGTTTGCGGCGAAGAAAATGTATAAATTATACCAGGCCGTGACTTTTCTCAGGGCTTGTTCTGCCCATGAAAGCAGCTCTTTCTTCAGCATTTGCCACTGGTAAAACCACAAGCTCTTAACTGAAATTATAAATAGACTCCACCAACCCTTGCCAATGTTTTCACTAGGGCACATATGTGTTTAGGCTTTTATTAGAACTATTTTGCATAGTGTTAGTCAAGTGGAAAATCCCTAGCTCCAAATACTTTTTATAAATACTTTAAAACCGTCAAGGGTGTAAGCCAACACCTCAGTGTTGTTTTCTAAAGGTGTGTTACTTCTGTAGACCTGCTCAGAGCCCCATTGTAAATCCAGAGAGCTATTTACAGTTGAAGTTTACCGACTTGAAATCAACCCACGACTGACGTGTGTGTGTTTTAATATTCCGGATTTGTGTTTAACCACTATATAATTATATTTAATGGTAACAAAAGGAATGCTGTTTTACATTTAACAGATGCGTAATTGTAAACCCTCTGCTCACAAATGCCATCCCACTTTATAGTACACTACTGTTAGGTAAAGAATGTTTATTTGGGTAGACATTTTAGGCCCTGACCCCCGTTGTCCAACTCTATATTGTGTGCTGAGGTAAAGAAGTTACGTAAATATCTAAACCGGAGATATGTTTTTTCTCAACTCAGGAAACTCCAGCTTTGCTAAACAAATTTGCCAATTAAACCGAAATAACTACGAGGTCTTGTTTCAGAGTGAGGGTAAACAAGCACATGACATGTTCAGCATTTCAAGATTATTTGATTCACAGGACTCTAGAGACACGCAGAAAAGAGCGACATTTAGGGCAAGAATATTTTATTTAGCTTAGTATAGCTTTATTTATCCTTCCTCCCCGATTAAAGATGGAGTCTGAAACGCTTTGAGCAAGCCAGGTGCATCTGAGATCTTACTTTGTAAATTTGTTTTCTCTGTCACTTCATGGAAAAGATATTAAAATGTTTAAAAATGCAATTACATCTGGAATTTCATGATGAAGAGTAATGTCTTTTTTATTATCCAGCCTCAGTCTGCTTAGTGCTCTTAAGCATCTGTTAAAAATCACTTGCTTTGCATCATCATGCAACCAAGGGCTGCTTCAGGTTAACAAAGTTTACTTTGGCAAAGAGAATAGACGTCCCCTCTTTCGAGCGAAAGTAAAATGTATTTTAATTAAGTCCTTATTGCTTTTAAACTAACTCGAAATCAGTCAAATTTACAGTCTCAACATAAAGCACCACTTGATTGCTTTTAGTAAAGGAACCAGAAGGCCTATCAGCCGCAACAAAACTTTCTGTGGTTTCTGATGTTAGTGTGCAAAATGTTCATTTGCACTCTGAAATCGAAGACCAACAGAGAAGATCTGCTTTTTATAAACGGCAGAATGAAAACCAAATGCACTGCACGAAACTGATAATTCTCTTTCAGGCTTCTTCAGATTTTCAAAGACATTGTATAGCTAACAAGAAACGGGCATTTTAAGTGTGAGTTATGTCGTTGAAGAGATCTTCTCTGAGATTGAATTTCCTTGAATCGCTATTAGCATATAAATGCAATCAGTGGGGTCTTGCTACAGTGACAAACAGCCTTGTGTAATGATGGGAAGTGTACAAAATGTACTTTTATAATTGATAAATAGCATATGTGAAAACAAAACAAGGCCAAAAACTATTTCTGGCAGCATGTTTTGTACATCAAGCATTAGCTGAGAATACATGTGTTCCTTTTGTAGCTTCGTCATCTCCTGGATTCAGCTTTCCGTCTGTAAAGCATTGTTGAGTTTGGTCAGGTTTGTTTTTTTTTTTAAGGTGGTTAATGGCAGTTAACAATGATGTTTGAGAATGAGCTCTGTGAAGCCTTCATTAGCATTAGCACATTTATTAGCATGCTTGAAATATATAATGACCTGGGACAAAAATTGTTGTATGAAATCATTTGCTGAATTTATAATTTTTATTTTCCACTTGAGTTTGTTTCCTTGGGCTTAAAGCTGAATAATGAGCCACTTTATTAGTAACTTGATAGTATGCATTAGATTGTAACATTGAATATGTACTAGAATGTAAAACAAATGAAACCAATAACTGTAAGTGAAACATTTAAAGGATTAGTTCTAGAAAAATACTTCCTGATAATTTGCTCACCCCCTTTTCATCCAAGATGTTCAGGTCTTTCTTTCTTTAGTTGCAAAGGTTTTATCCTAGAATGTTTTCCTCAAAACTTTCCAATGAAGAAAGAAGGACACGAACATCAGGAATGTTTTATTTTGGAAATGAACCAATCCTTTAAAGATTAATAGAGCATTGCATTGATGACTGATTTTTGCAGGACAACCTGAAAGTTATCTTCCCACTTGTTCCCTGGCAAAAACCCAGTAGGATTTTTCCATCAACTTTTGGATTATTGCAGAAAATAAACTCTGTATGCATGACATTTTGTTCATTGTGGTATTGATAACAAACAAATAAAGCCTAAATACAATCAGCGGAAACTTAAAAAGCTAAATTTCTATGAACTACACCACGGTCGCGTGACTTTCTTTACTCTTCAGTCTTTAAAAACATTTTTTTCTATAAAGTCTGAGTTTGAATAGGTTTTAAGAGTGCAATTGTAAACAATGCATGAAGGCATACAGTCCGGGTAGTCAGTGCAATTGTCCTTTTGCAATTGTTTTTGCAAGAGGAGTGTGTCAGATCCTGCCGGGCGTGACCTTTGACCTTTTTGCAAACATCCCAGATCAAACGTCCATGAATTCCTGACAACTGCAGACTCATGGCACCAGCTTGGGCCGCCTGCCAATGAGGTCACAACCCAGCGGGTTCAGGACCCCTGAACAACTGACTCACACAGTGTAATCAGAGATGACCTGTTGTGTTTCGACTGCCCCTCGGGCTTCCATTATCATGTCCTTCTTCCTCATAAATACACGGCAGGCTAAACTTAACATGCGCCCTTTGATCTGACCCATTTCTGGCATTGTAGAGGTCAGGAGAGCAGTTCTGTTTTTGTTATTTCTGCTCATTTCCCCATCTCTCTCAAAGCCGAGTGGAAATCATGTCAGATCTCCTGTGGTTTGTGTGGATTTTGCTCCTTCTTACATTGAATGCAGCCAGCATTGTGTAAAGGTCAATGCCTTGGAAATGTTTTTTTTAAGAAAAGGGCAACAATTTGTGCATGATACCTGATTTTCCTGCAACATGATTTCTGTTCAATTAAGTTTTTCAAGATTTTTAAATGTTTTGATACTAAAATTATACAGTATTTTATAATACTCGTAAACCACGTCTTGTACTGACGTAACACCAACATAACAAATATGATGTAACAGGAAAGTTACATTGAACCGAACTATGTTGCATTAAACAACCAATTATTTTGTCACATTTTGGTCTCAGTACGACATCAGAATATTAAAGTGTGTTTGCATCATACGGTGCGCTACGCTGAATTAACAATTTTATACCAAAAACATAGCTTTTAGTTTATACTTAAGCTATGTAGTAATATGCAGTGTTTGGCTTGAGTTGTAGCTTAAATTTATGTGCAGTTGATTTGGTTTGGAAACACCTCCTAAGCCAAAAGCGTTATTAAATAAACCACTTGTCATCGGTCATAAATCAGTATGTTTTCCAAGTGGGTGTGAAAGCAGACAAGAGTTGTGGCTACATCGGCCCTTCGTCCTTCAAGATGTAAGTATTGTTTAGTAATGTTCTAACCACCGTTCAGAACACGCTAACAATGTGTTAACAACCAATCCTGCTTCCGAGGGTTTTACTGAAATTTCTTGTATTTTCATAACTTTTGATGATCCATTGATTTGATTAATCTTACTTTTGTTTAGAGACTTTACACAGTGACAAGATATTGAAAACAAATGTTCTTTCCAGCAGTACCTCCCTAAAATAAAAATAAAAAACAAATTAATAACAGTCATCAGAGTTTAATAAAACGCTCATCCCCTCTCAGAAAGAGGTCACCTCCCCGAACGCCCCCCAAGAAAGCGGTTTATTCCCATTTGTCAAAGTAGATCGGGTGTTTTCTTCGGTAGGGGGCCGGGATGGGTCTCTGGGGGAGATGCTCTTGGCGGCTCCCGGGCTGAAGGGGGCTTCCACTTGGCGTACTCACCGCAGCGGTCTGCCAGCAGTGCAGCTAGCCAGGCTACTGTCAAAACTCAGGCACTCCATTACTCCAAAGATAACAGGCCCTGTACCTCCTCCGCTGGTCTCCCTGGGTCAATTAACCTGCCTCATGCTGTGATCTGAAACAAGGAGCCACACTTGGCCCACTTTAGATGCATTTAGTGTTGGACTGTGCAAACGATTCCATAAACCAATATGTGAATAGGTTTTCCAAACCTCGTATTTTAGGCTGTTAATACATAATACAGCCTGACCGATGTTTTTTTGGCGGACGGCGATGCTGATACCATTATTAAGGGATAAAAAAAGGCTATCGATATATATCGGCCGATATTCTTTGAGTAAATTATATTACAGTACCAGTCAAAAGTTTGGACACACTGCCCATTCGTGTGTCCAAATTTTGACAGGTACTGTATATAGAATACAGTATATACATAAACGGAATACATATACATTGTACTGCTGCACTAATTGATTGTTGTTGCGTTACTTCACAAATAAGTTTTACACTCAACACAGACAAAGCAAATCATTTGTTGCTGGAACTTGCTGCATCTCGCCTATAATATTCATTGCGTGGGAAGTTGAATCGGAGCTTAACTCTACAAACATCAATCAGACTAACTAAGCTTACTGAAAGGATGTTTATGTTGCTTTATGAAAATCTTCAAAGCATGCAAAATAGGAATAACATAACAACTGCCAAAACTTCTTAAACTTTTATCTTGTCAAACATTAAAAGAAGCAAAAAAGTGTCTTAGAAACCCCAATACTTGTGGTTTACTTTGAGTTTGCATTAATCATTTCAATATTTTTTTTTTATTTAAATTTTTATTTCTATAGCACTTTTAACAACAAATTGTATCACAGCACTAAAAAAAGCAGCATTACAAACATTTCAACTTGTCAATCACAGAGGACAAATCAGTCAAATACTCTGGGTTCCTGGAATTCACTGGGACCTCTATGAGAGCAGTTCAGGAGCATTCATACCTGACAAAGCCAATACAGTAGCTTTTGCTTAGCTTCCTGTACTCAATATAGAGCTACAAATGCAGATGGGCATCTGCAAAGTGACAAAAAACAGTGTGAGACCTCCAGGGTGGAAAATGGAGGGTGCTGGTACATTTGTGGGAGAATGAAAGGCAGCATTGTGAAGGCACTGTGATACCAGTGTCTCCGTTATAACGCTCTGTTGTAAGTGAACAAAGTCCAGGCCTGCTTTAGATTTAACTCTTTAGTACAGCACGCCGATCCCACTCTTGTTTCCAATCCATAAATGTTTAAACTGCGCACATAGCAAAACTAATATGCCTCACTGGAACAAGAGCTGTAATGGGCTCTTTCACCTCTAGAAGAACTCTTTCGTAAATATCTTCATATAAAAGTTCTTTGTAATGTATGTTGGATACAGTTTTAGCTCCATTCGGCTCGTAACAAGGACGGGGGCTGGGGGGGTGAATGTAAGTTCACATCGGGCTCATATTTGAACAAGAGATAAATTAGGTTGTTTTTTGATCAAATGTTGCTCTCCTCGGTGGGGAGTCTGGTCATTAGGAGGCCAGCGTGAGTCCAGAAGCGATGATCCGAGGGGGCTGCCCTCTCTCAGGCAAAGGACTCTGTAGGAATGTGGAGGGAGGGCTGACTCACCCCTCTGCTCCGGGCCAAAAGATCCCACGGAATGACATGAAAGACGAGGTGCTGGAACAGAAGATGCTGAGGTCTATTAACTGTTTGCATTTATCAAATTTTTGGGCCGAATAGTCGTGGGGATAAAAACAAGTGAAAGCAGGATGATGTTTCAAGAGGATTTCATCTCAAGTTTTACGTCAAACCGTAAAACAAAGCTGTCTCTCCTGATGCAGGAGGCAAGGGAAGGTTGAAAGATTTCGGAAAGCGGCCTGCCATGAGTTATAGAGCTGTTACTATTTTTATGGTCTTTTTAAGCCTTTAATGGGATTGGTAGAAGTGGGGAAGTAAAAGGAAGCGGCGGGATTGGTTTGGGAAAGGTAAGCTTGGAGACAAATGGAGGATAGAGCCAAGAAACTTCCAAGACTGTGGTGTCCAACCTCCAGCCAGCTCCAACATACTTTCTTAGAAGTTTCTAGTGAGTCTGAAAGTCCTTGATTTGCTAGGTCAATTTTTTTTTTCTCTTGTGAGAAATGATAGCAGCACTGCACAGCCCACTAGCCAAGGAGACGTAGTCGTGTCTGTTGCCTTGTTCAGACTGTCAGCCCAAATCCAATTTTGTGCATATCCAGATACTTATAATTTAAGTAACTGACTGTTCACACAGGGTATGGCAATGGTTCATGTTAATTTTTTTGTCCATACGCTCTCCTACATTTTAAGGAATATTAATTGATTTCTATGGCAATGCTGTTGCGTTGTTATGCCTACGCTAAAAACATCTTAATACAGTTTGTAATACAGATGTTGTCCTATGACAATGAGGCAGGAAGCTGGAATGTGCGGCTGTATTCTGTGCGTCTCCGCTACTTTTAAGAACACAAAGAGATGCGCATACTAGTGGTATATTGTGTTTTTCCTCTTGAATTGCATTTCGCAATGACTCGAGCTCGATTTTCTCTTTCTACCAAAATGTTTGACGTATTTCTACGCTAAATCCGATCTGAGCGATGGAATTGAAACAGATTTCCAGAAATGCGTTTTGAATTCCACACCACATACGAATGTAGCTCAAAAAGGATTTCCACAAATCTAATTTCATGTATTTCGTTGCCATTCAGACTATTTCAATAACATTTGCACAAAAAACTGATTTGGGTGACACATTTCACCTCTTATATAGTAGGGAAGAATACAATTTTGGATTCAACAACAAAAAAAAATTGCTAAAATTTGGTGCAATACATGTTTTAATTTAAATGTGTTATCTTATGTCCAGCTAATAAAGCTAGAGTTACCGAGAAACAAAACTAATTAAAATGAAAAATGGATTAGACTGGTGTGTTATTAAGGTTTTCTTTTTTTGGGTTTTCACAGCATAATTATTGTTTACCAAACAGAAAGGTTAACATTTTAGTCCTGACCTTTAATCTATCTTCTAATCTTTTGATTTCCCCTCTAATTACGCACAAACGAATCAACTGCAGTCGATCACCTCATCTAAACAAGGAACGTCCAGAGAAACCATTTCAAAAAAACCAAACCCCACGTACACAGACTTCCATTCAGTGGTTGCATACAGTAGCTGGATTATTTTAGACCTATTTTTACTTTTTCCAGCTATCCCATGTCTTTGCACTAATGAAAGAGGCTGTCTGTTCCATCCTGCTTTAAAGACATTCCTCAGACATTACCTTATTAAACCAACATGTGCGTTGAGGGGGCGTGGCCCGGGCACAGAGAAAAGGGTTAGTGTATTGGCACCAACGGAAGTGTGAGGAGGCCACGCCCCAGACAGATGACATCATCCACAGGATTCCCACAAGCCTATGCTGTTTTCCGCAGCACGTGCTGTACTTGTCCCACAGCCGCTTGACTTTGAGGTTTAACTGCCATGAAGAAAGACATGGGATACTTTGACATGGGATACTTTGAACTAAGATTGTATTTTGATGGATAAAGTGGGTTAGCTGAGACTTAGTGGAAGGGAATATGGTCTGGTGGTGACTGCTGCAACCTTATGTTTTGTGCAATAACGGTTCATTATTCACGCTTTCATTTAGTTTGGGCAAAAATACCTGTCTCGGTGTTACTAGAGTTTGGTCATAGTAGTGAAACAGTTTAATGAAAGCTTGCATTTCGATTTAAAGCAGCTATATATTGTTAAAAGTAGATGCACAAATGAAACGATCGGTAACTAAATGCATCAATCAAACCATGCAGATATGCAGAAAGGTGTCAATGTCATAGAAGTTTTTTTTTTTTTTTTTTTTTTTGAAGTAAAATAATTAGAATAAATGTATCTTGAACTTTTTAACTGGACAGAACATTTGATTTTAAAATACAGGAATTGATTTTCCATTTATTCATTTAGCAATTTATCCAAAGTGATAAAGCAGTTCTTCCTACTGTGCTTATAATATATTTCAGAGATCCTTTATGGTTTACTGGGAAAACATACTGTTTAGAATAGCTTTAAACAAATGTTTACTTTTGAGGTTATGGTTTGCGAAACTGGACTTGCTTAAGGTAGCTCTTTCTATTGCTTATTATCATTACTAGGTTAATTTTGCCAGGTACATTTTTACTAAAACCCAAACTCAGGTTTAAAATGGAAATTGGAAATGCTTAGAAGTAAAGTAGCTCCACTTGTAAACACACTGGATTTAATAAAGCGAGTTTGCACAGATTCTTGTGGTTTCTCTATTGCTTAGTGTTGAGTGAAACCACTGCTTCAGTCAATACACAGGGCACTGGATTAAATAAAGTGTTCCGCTTGAATATTTGTTAAATATTAGCTTATCCTTAGATAACACATTAATAAGTCTTTGTTTGCTACGTGATGGACAAGATCAAGCTCTGTGTATTATTGATACAAGCACTGAAAAAAAGCGTCTTCTAAATGAAAAAGAAAATGTAATAGACTTTAGTGTAGTTTACTTAATCCAAGAAAAGCACATTAATAGATGCTTTCTTTCCTTGTTAACAGCTAAAAACATAATTTTTAATGTTTGCAGTTGATCTCTACCAAATAACTTGGTTTTCTCAGAACATGAAAGCATCTACAGTCTCATCAACATGTTGTTGACATTCTTTGCCGCCTTCAACTAAAAAAAAAATCATAGATGGGGCTTGTCTTGGCTAGGACTCTATCCCACATCAAACGGGATGTTTTTCTTTTTTACAGCCAGCGAGTAAATAGTTTGTAAACTCTGGCTGAAGATGCAGGGAAAAAAAAACTGGTGGTGTATATTAAAGAGCAGTTAGGAGGTCCACAGGTGCTCTCCCTGGAAAATATTTACCCAAAAGGCCCAAATGTTAGCTTGAGGACTGTTTATGCTATTAGGAACAAAATACTGGTTGATGTCGTTTGAATTTGACTTTTTTCAAAGTGGTGCGTGCTCTGTTTGTCTGTGGGGGTGTATCCGTTTGACATAAAAAGAAGGGAAAATCGTTTTTACGCATACTAAATTTTTGATGTAATGGGTTTGCTGAGAAAGCCAGCACTGTGGATTAGTGTGTAAGTGTGTGTGAAATGAGCGTCTCAGCTGTAGAACCATCTGTTGAAGTAATTTAGAAATGTGTCTTCACAGGACTCGCCGGCAGTACGGTCAGTGAGACTCAGGTCTTTGTTTAGATATTAATTCAGTCATGCTAATTAATCCAAAGTCTACAACAAAAGGCCCTGAATCATGACAGAGGTGTGCTTAGTTATTACTGTATGTTACTGTAGCTTGCATATTAATTGTGAGATATAAAAACTCGCAATTGCGAGTAATACAGTAAAAAAACAATCGCCTTTATAACTTGCAATTGCCAGTCTATATCTCACAATTCTGAGAAAAAAAATCAGAAATGCGACTTTATATCACACAGTTGTGAGTTTGTATCACGCACGTTTGTATATCTTTATAACCTGCAACTGTAAACATGTCACAATTGTGAGGTAAAAAGTCAAAAAGTTTAATTTATTTTTTATTATGTGGTGGAAACAGGCTTCTATACAAAATACTTTAAATGTGTGCATGGCAACAAACTTTTGTTTTGCAATGTCCACAGGGCCTAATGAAACTTTACTACTAACAGTTCTGGTTTGAAGCATTACACCGCAAAGAAAACTAGCTGCTTCAAAACATTCATTTACCTAATATATGATGGTCGTAAACATTTACAGCAGAGTCATACATTGCAACGATTTTATACAGGAACATCAAACACACATAAATGGCACTAAATTTGGCGCTTTTTAGTCTTCTAACTTCTTGCGTTTATGGTCAATAAAATTGAGAAAACCGCTGCGTGAGATATGCGTGAATCTGGAGCAGACAATGCACCCAGCCGGACTAAATCCCAGCTGCGTTTGAGCTTTTGTGTCTAGCTGGGCCGTTTTCCAGTAACCTCTTGTGAACTCTTTTGTCACTGTTCTTTGACGAGTACAGGATTTGTCAGGGCATGAGGATTTTTTGATACGCTACTGTAGCGCATGTGATAAACACGCCAGGTGACTGAACATAACAGTTGGATTTGAGGAGCCAAGTCGCGTTTTGGCTTCAGCTCCTGGAATCTGACTTGCTTTAGAAGAAAATCGGACAGGTCAGCATTTGGACAGGATACAAAAATACCCCCTACTGTATGTCCAATCAGGGCCTTTGCGATGCATTCGCAGCTGCGATACAAGGCTGTGTGGGTGGGTGTGGATGAGGGGGTGGTAGAAAGAAGACACAGGAATGCAGTCGACGCCAGTTTGCTCTTTGGCCTTTCAGAGGTAACCAAGCATATCCTCTTAAGCCTCCAGCCTCCCTGCCTCATTCCCTAACACAAAAGACCAAACCTTGGCCGAGTCGCAAAAGATAAGGAAAAAAAAGAGGGTGGTCTTCTTTTCCACTGTGCAGTGCTCCAACTATGGTTATATCCGGAGAGATCTGAAGCTCCATAACACTCTTTTTATAATATAGTTTTTTTCTTTTCTTTTATTTAATTCTAAAGCATTTTTTTCCACCATAAAGAAGACCATGTCTCATGAAGATAAGTAAATCAACTACTTTTAAATAAATCAAAACGTAATTTTTGATTAGTAATATGCATTGCTAAGGACTTAATTTGGGCAACTTTGGTGATTTTCTGGAATTCCAGATTCCAGTTTTTCCAATAGTTGTATCTCGGCCAAATGTCCTGTCTTAACAAACCATGCATTGGTAAGCTTATTTATTCAGCTTTTAACATAAAAAAATGTTTAAGCTGCTCTTTTCCATACAACAAAAGCAAACATTGACCAAGGGATGCTTCAAAAAGAAGACGAAGCACCATTTAATGTGCCGCATGGAACTTGTTTGCTGTAAGTTTGTGTATTTAAGGAGGTTTTGTTGAAAACAAGCTTTGGTATTCAAAGCTTGGACTTAAAAGTCTTGATGCTGATAGCCTTCTGATGTGTTCTATGATTTGTGGTTGTAAACTCCAGACGATCCATGCGATTTTTGCAATAGGCAGGTTTTTTTTCGTATAAACAAAACTGCTTTTTGTACAATATGTTGTTCCTAGGATTAAAGAAACTGATGCCAATCCTCGATCTGCAGAACAGATTGAGGTCTGCAATTCATAAAGGCCGAAAAATAACAGTTGATGGCTTCCGTGAACTTGTTTTGACATTTTTTTCTCCACTGATAAAGCAGAATTCATTGGAATTATGATTTAAACAGTCTCTGGTTTATTTATTTAAATCTGTAATCCCTTTCAGAGGCCAAAAGAAGCTTCCCTGCTGAAAAAGACCAGAATGAATTTCTATGCTCGTCCAAATTGGCTATGCTATGTTCTTCAACACTAATATTTATTCCAATAATTTCTATTAAATCTGAGTCTAAAGATGGTTTTACACACATGGTCTGGTAATTGTCTTACAATTGCATTTATTTGACTTGATCTTGCAATTACAACTCTATTTGACATACTTGCAATGTAATTTCCCAATATTTAGGCCATAAAACTGTGTTAAGAGAAAAAAATGTGTTAAGAGAGGGCCTCCAAAGTTAATTTTTCTAAATGTTTTTGTTCTGTTTCTCTTCCAAAAAAGCTCGGCCAACTGGACAAAGCTGCATCTGCTGCTCATACGTATTTCCAGGCCAACCCTGAGCATGTGGAGATGGGAGAGGACCTGGAGCAGAACAAAACCCCGAAAGGCGTAAATGAGGAAGACTTTATTGACCGGGAATCCCGCCCACACCAGGTGAGCGACTGTCGACCCCAATTACGACGCTGCTTAATGCTTCTCGAACCTTCATGAACACCCTATAAAACCAGAATACCAAGTTCAGCATCATGAAGTGCGTCTTTCTATTTACAGAAAGCCTTCTTTGCTGGGGTGAAACTCTACGACAAAGGCAGCTACGAAGAGTCTGTGACGCTCTTTGAAAAGGCTCTGACTGAGTATTACCGGGCCGATGTGGAGTGTCGGGCCCTCTGTGAAGGGCCGCAGCACTTTGAAGAGCAGAAACATGTCTTGTACAAATACAATCTCTACGAGCTAATCTCAGGTACAGATGCTTTTGTGCTCAGAGCTTTTCTGCTCTCTCTTAATGTGTTAAAGCTATCATCCGTGGTCTTGAGAAGGCTCTGGGAATTTTCCGTTCTCAAGTGGTTCTTTGGGACTTTCTATTGCGGATATCATGTTTTTGAGCTATTTGTGTTTCCAGAAATGGAGATCTTCCCGTTCTATGACCTCTGTGTAAGTCATTTCTGAGTAGGCAAGAGACACAAATGTTTGACCCAAGTTAGAAGTACAATCTGTTATCGTTGTGTCTCGATTGGCAGTTCATGATAGCATAGCAACGAACAGCTTCAAAGAGTGTTTAATACAGCGACCCTATAGTGTTTTGAACATAACACTTGCAGTTTGAAAAGCTTCTTTGGATCAAAGCTGAGACCACTTTAATGATTTATTATTTATCAATACTGAAGCTGCTCGTTTTAACTTGAAGCTTGTGAAGTTGCACAGAGAAAACTGGCTTATGTCTGTTAAGCATTCATAACATGAGCTATGTTTTGTCTGGATTGCATTCCTGCTCAAAACCAGACTACTGTTTGAAATTCAGCAGGCCACACGCAGTCAAAGTGACCTCAGCTTTAATGCTAATATAAAGTGACTATGTATATTTAATGTGTTTAGTTTTAATTTAATGTTTAGGTTTTCAGTGTTATGCACACCTTTTCACATCTATGAATTCTATTTTAGTGTGTTGCTTAATGATCACAAAAAGATAACATTAAGGGATCATTAAGTCAGTTTCTCAAAATAAACCCCAACAGGCTGAACATTTTGTATCATCCTCACAGATTCTAGATATTTCTAGATATAGTAAGATACATATTTTTACAATTTTTTTTTTCCAATACACAACAGCTTTGACGAACTTTACTGATTCACTTCAAATGTAGACTACTGTAGAAAACAACAATTTCAAACAATATTATATATTTCACAATATTATTTTTCCAGTATTTTTTAATACTATTGGGGAAACATTTTATTTTATTTCATTTATGAAATATTTCCATTCATAGTTTTTGATACAGATCTCACAATGCTGGATAATAGTTTTTAACTGCTTTCCGTTTAGGCTTATACATTTCACTCAAATTGCTGTAATAGTTGCAGAGCAGGCACTAAATTAAGCTAATATAACTAACTGATATCTTTTAACCATGTGAAAGTCAAACAGGAAGTTGTAATTCACTTAACACTTATGTCATAACACCCCCTAATATTTGGGTTCCAAAACAATGCATTGCATTTAGCTTCCGTAATAGTTCTTAATTATTGCTAATTGCACTTCACTGATTAAGGAAAGATGTGAAAGACTGTTGCAAGGATGACATCTGTTTATGGCCTAAATGTGAAGAATTGGCCGGTCGTGAGGGGACTTGTTCTTCACGGGAGTCGTTTCTGACGTTAGCTTCAGGGGGTTTTGTGCATGATGGCATGTTTCAGAGTTCAACGAGGAATCCCAGGATAATATTCAGGATGATGTCACTGACATTTTCTGTTCATTGGGCGTGTTTGTGCGCATTAAAGGATCTGAGAGCATATGTGTATGTACGTTTTTGTTAGATTGGAGACATTTTTTTGGTATGCAATGAGATCGCAATGAGATTTTCTTCTGTATTATTAACAAAAGGTCTTTTAAATCAGTTGGGCTGGTCATCTTCATGATTTTCTGTTATCATTGTTATATTTACAAAAGAAGTCAAGAGCTAGTTATATGCCTTTGTGAATACATGAATACACAGAATAAATTCAGCAAATAACGTCTCATCCCATAATACGCCTGTTAAACCCTCCTTTGATAGCAGATCTTACTCGTCTTTATAATTAGTGAATCTGTTTGCACTTTCATGTGGGATCATTCTGCCTACTACCCATCCACCACATCATGAAACCCTTTAAAGTGAGTTTTAAGTCTTCTCAGCTCTCTAATTTAACCTTTTCCACATGAAATACACCAGCACCTCTGGTTGCACATCTTTGATTTAATCCCAGCTAGATGATCTCACTCTATGTGCTTTGGGAAAAGACATGGATCGCATTTTCGTCTACATCAACCAGAATTACAGTGTGTTATTAAGCCATTAGATCCTGCCGCGATGCCCTGTTTCTGTTTTTCCACAAGTACACTCTTAAAACAAAGGCCCCAAAAGATTTGCAGCAATGCCATGGAAGAGCTTTTTTGAGTTCCGCAAATAACTTTTCAGTGAAACGTTCTTAAAAAAAAAACATTATTATCTTAGTGCGAAGAACATTTTTATAATCTAAAGAACCTTTTTTCCAGTACAACCTTCTGTAGAAAGGAACTGGTTCCATGAATGTTAAAGGTTCTTTGTGGAACCATAGATGCCAGTAAAAAACTTTTGTTGTTAAGAATGTGACATAACACTTCCTGGCGACACTAAATTGCCGGATTGTTTGTGCTGCTTTGATCGCTGTATAACATTAAAGTAACACGATAGTGAGAAAGCTGAGAAGATGTCTCCATGCTTTCTAAGTGCTCATGCAGTATTTTGATGTCGTACAACAAGAGATCAAGCCACTAATCTAGCAATTTAGAGAAGTGGCACATCTGGTCACCTGTAACATCCGTTGAAAGCTTCTTTAGCTTATTAAATGGTCTTCACAATAAGAGACAATAGTTTTCTTAGGAACTCTTAAGTGAAAGGTTCTCTGAGAAACCATATACAGGTAGCTTCACACTGTGTAATTCTAAGACCTTAGTTCTAGGAACAAGCCTGCAGGCATTTTTCGCACAGCAGCAGATCTATGAAGCAGCCGACAGTGATGTCTTTATTCGCAGCATTTTATAACTGATGAATGGTGGACGCTGTGATTGGAGGTGGTTTTGTTGTGTGTTGTCGGATTCTTGATAACAAAGATGCAATGTAAATGCACAATTTACAAAAATTAAATCTGACTAAATCTCATAAGACAACGTGAAGTGTGAAAAAAGAAGGCAACCTCAGACAACAGGTTGTTAAATGCCATTATATTCCTAAATGCCATCACCACTAGCATTAGGAACCATGAAAATGTTCCTCCAGGAACTGAGGAACCAAAATGGGTCTTCTGTAGCATCACAGCAAAATGCTTATTTTTGAATTGTTGTTTTTATGAATGTAATGATATATAGGCCTAGCTCAAATTCAAACATCTGTTTGTGTTGTAACTTTTTTCTGTTAACTGGTTCAAGATGGATAATACGAACTGGCTAGTGGCCCCAAGCTATTTTGAACTTGAGACCCCTCATCTAAATCATGTTGAACTTTGTCTTCCAGATCATTACACACAGGTCCTTCACTGTCAGCACGAGTGTGTCCGGGACTTGGCTACGCGCCCTGGTCGCCTGTCGCCTGTGGAAAACTACCTGCCACTGCATTACGACTACCTGCAATTTGCCAATTTCCAAGGTAAACCTATACACATGTCAAAACTATCTGTCATTCATAGTCTTGGAGTAAAAGTCTTCGGGCTTGATCTTGTATATGACCCCAATTCTCTTCTTGGATCTTGGATAGAAGATATTGGCTGCAACACAACTGACTTACATCAGTCAAAATGTAGAATTAGTCAGTATTGGAAAGAAAGTGTCAACAGTAATTATGATCAGATTAAACGCACCTTGAAAATAATTTTGAAATGACAAAACCTCATTAATCAAGAAATAACTCACTCCAAAGGAGAGGGAGAGACTGATAAATATTTCAGACTTGATTGATTTCTTCTTGGAAATGTCAAAGCTGAACTTTTGCTTCCACCCCAAGAAAAAGCTCAGATATGAGAAATTTTATTATTACTGCTTATTGTTCATAAAATGGCAAGTCATTCAGGTGTGTGTGCGAGTCTCAGAGCTGTGTGTTTCCACTCGCTCACCCCTGTGGTGTTTGTTCCATTGTGGTCACTGGCCCGGAATGTGAATGTTTCCGAGCATGTGGGTCTCGGAAAAGGAAATAAACGTGACTGTGGGAAAAGATGACTCCAAAAAATCAGACAGCTTCACTGGATGAATATTCTCCCAAAATGAGCCAAGAAACAGAGCCCTAGTGGCTTCATCTAAACTGAATAGCCGTTTCTTTTCTCTGTGTGTTCAGCCGGGAGGAATGAAGAGGCATTGAAGTGCGCGCTGACCTACCTGTTGTTCCACGAAGGCGAAGAGTTCATGACTGAGAATGTGGAGTATTACAGGGAGGTGCTGGGACATGATGGCCAGCCTCGCAAGGTGAGATATGGCAGTGCAAGATGCAGAAAACGTAAAATAAGAAATGAAGTCGCAGAGAGGAACCCTGCAGACCTTCATGACCATGTAAAGGTTAATAGGGGTCTTAAAATATCATATAAATTGACCTTTTAATGGCAAGCCAATGCTAGTTCAGGTTGTAAATGTAAAAGTGGTGCCTAAGAGTATATTCATGAATGAGTAATATTTGTATTACAGTTAAAAATTCTGTACATGTAAAAAAAAAAAAAAAAAAAAAAACATGCCAAAAAAGTGTCAGTTTCAGAAAATTATGTGATAAACCTGTATTTGTGATTAAGTATATATATATATATATATATATATATATATATATATATATATATATATATATATATATATATATATATATATGACTTTAGCTATGGAAACTAGCAAGAAATATGCAAGAAAAAAACCTTTACATCAAAACATAATTCTTTAAAATAGTTTCACGTTTTTAAACTTTATGAATAAAAGTTATTTCTAAGAACCTGGCACATTTTTTAAGTTTTCCTTTTCTTTATCTCGAACATTCTTATTTAATTGACCCACATGTCATTTAACAGTCATGATAGTAAAAAAATTTCCTTGACACGAGCCACTGACCAGCTGTTTATAGAGACATTAATTGTCCCCAAGGTCTTGATTAATTGTTCTTAAACTCAAGGTCTCATGAGATTTTTTTCCCTTCAGTTGATGCTTTTCAGTAATTCAGCTTAACTGTCCACAAGTAACAGTCCCAATTAAGCAAGTTCACAATGTTGCTAGTTCGTGGGTCACCACTTGCAAACATTTTAACAGATCCAGATCTTCCCAGTCCATATTCATTACAAAATACATATAGTAGACTTGTGACCCAAGTGCAGAATTTGGACGAATGCCAGCGTGCATAAACACACTGGAATAATCAAGTGTTTAGTGGGTTTGGATTTCGAGATGTACAGTAGTGACTGCACGCACTCTTGAACAATCCCAAAGTTTTTCACTGGAAAGCCTGGAAGCCATTAGCACTGTAAAAGCCACATGATGTTGGTAAGTCAAGAGCCAGACGGCTTGAATACATCTTTCACTGCAAGATCCTTCAGTTCTTAGCTCATAACAACCAAGTGCATTCTTTTCCACCCCATTGCAGAGTGTTTCCATCTATCTGGCTTTCTGCCACATCTGATTGCCCGATTTCTAGTTCCTCTGGGACCTTGTTAACCCACCGCTGAGATACTGTGCTGACAGCATAGACTACTCGAACAGGGAGCTGAGTAAAAAAGTTTCACCGAAACACCGCAAAGCTCCCTGAAACAATTTGCGAGCTGTTTGCATTCGAAGAACACGAAGCCACACGTGCTACCAATGTAAATTTTACCCCGAAAGGGCACCAAGTCTGAAATGTCATGTGGTCTCAACCACACTTAGAAGCAGCAGACTTCTCTCCAGTTATAATAATTTGCTTTAAATGAGTGCCAGAGACCACTAATAAAAAGTCTTGGAGAAAGCCAAAAGAAATCGCACAGGTTGTGGAACAGGCTTTATTTTAGACTGAGACTACGTCATCCATCCCTAAGGTCACTTTTTTATTTTATCGGGTCATAGGCAAGATGTTTTAGAAGGCCATAATCTATAACCCATGACATGTAGGAAATATAATCAGTCTCACTATGTTTTCTATGCCTCAGGAAGCTGAACAGTATCGAAGACGGCACAAACAGGAGTTTGATCTGCTCCTCATCGGCAGCAGTAATCTTGGAGTGCCCTATATTGAAGGGGTAAGTTCACAAAATAAACCGGAAACAGTTTCAAGTCAGAATTGAAATTATTTTGAATTATTTTAATTTCTATGCCTTATTAAGATGGCCTTTAATGGAGATGATAATGTGGTTATCAAAGGGAAATAATCTGATTCATTTATTCAAGACAGTACCACAGGGTTCAATATTGGGTCCTCTTCTTTTTTTCAGTTTTTTTTTATCAGTGATCTACCCTTTAGTTCTTTTGCACTCTTTTGTTCATCTTCATGCTAACAACACTAATTTATATATTTGTATTTTAAATACCTACTTAATTCAAATTCAAAATATAGTCCAATCAAATGTTTATGCTTTGCAAGGATGGCTGTGTTCTAATAATTTACGATATCTGGCTCTTAATTTTGTTTAAAAGTAGTTTGATTTCTTGTTTTGAAACTTATTGCTTTTGCTTTGAAAATGTTCGAGGAATCAAATATCATAAAATAGTTTAATGTACTAGGTAGACACTCGGAATGAGTCATAACATGAACTTGGATATGTTTCAGTCTTCTAACAGCTGTGACAGGGAACAGGTGCTCCTGTAAGACTTGAGATTAAACAACCAGCCTACATCGCCCCCTAGTGGAGGGATCATCAAACAAGGCCAAATATAGGCCAGACATAGCTCTTCATAATTAAAGAGTTTTTAATGTATGCTTCTGTTTCTCCTCAGAACTACTGGAGCAGTTCAGGCGGTAGAGAAGATGCTAACAGGTAGGCATTTTAATTAATGTAATAAAGCATAATAATAATGTTCAGAGCTTATGTCTTGAATATATCTCTTTAGGATTCCTTCTGGTACTGATGGCTGGATGGACTATGTGCCAATATCAGCAAAGAGAAATGTCACAATGTCTATGTTACATGAGCTACAAGAAGGTGATGTACTGTTTCTGACGTTTAAATAACCTAAAATATTGTAATACACAAGATTTGTGTAAAAATTACATTTGTAGTCCACCCAAATATGAAAATACTGACATTATTTGTTTCATGAAGCTCTTTTCCATACAAAGCCACATCATAGAGACCTCAAAGCTACAAAGAGTAGCAGAAATGTTATACAGAATACTGTAATAGTTATATTTCCATGCTTTACCATTTGTATTGGTTATTCAATTTAAATCTGTGTTTGTGTACATGTGTATAGGAGGTCCGCTGCTGTATGACAATGTACGACTCGTACAAAACTCGGTCACCCTGAATGGAAGTCAGAGGGTGCTTTTTGATAACGTCATCAGTGAAGACGAGTGCTCTGAGCTCAAACATCTAGCACACGTGAGAGTCTAACTTCTATTATCAGCATCTATAATCGGTTTATGTTACATAGTATTTTATTTCGTTTTCTGCCAGATATGCTATATCAGTACTTTGACTGATCGCAGTGTTATATTAATATTTCCTTGTGGCAGACCGTCACTGCAGCTGGTGACGGCTACAAGGGGAAAATGTCTCCTCACACACCAAATGAGAAATTCGAAGGGGCGACAGTATTGAAAACGCTGAAGGTAAGATCTTTCTAAGTGTTTAACGCTGATACTAGTGTGATGCATGAATCCAGTATACAGCAAATTGTTAGCATTTTGTTATTTTGCATTTGTCTGTAGCACAAACGCATATTGGGTAAAATTGGCTTAATACTTCTTTTCAATATTTTTGGAATGTAAATTTACAGTTTCCATTTATTATTTATTTTCAAGATTTATGTACTTTTTGATTGAAGAAAGTTGTGAATAGTTAAACAGCAATTAATATTAATATTATAATACCCCCTCCCCCTCCCCTCCCTCCAACTTCAAGTCCTGTCTCCTCTACACTGTCCTATCATAATAAAAGCACAAACAAAAAATAATTATTCATCATTTATCTTTACAGTTTGGCTACGAGGGACGCGTTCCTTTAAAAAGTGCCCGCCTTTTTTATGATGTGAGTGAGAAGGCCAGGCAGATAATCGAGTCATACTTCATGCTAAACTCTACTCTGCATTTCTCATACACACATCTAGTGTGTAGGACAGCCATATCTGGTACGTCACCTCAGCTCAGAATATATTTTCATACTGTGACTATTGTATGTATATGCTCACATATGTATTAAAAAAAATGTACATATTGTCTTATTTATGTATTTTATCAGGTCAGCAGGACCATAGAAACGACCTCAGTCACCCAATACATGCCGATAACTGTCTTCTGGACCCAGAAGCAAATGAGTGCTGGAAAGAGCCGCCTGCTTACACCTACCGAGACTACAGGTAAGAAGTGTTAAAAACTCTTCAGGGCACAAAATAGCTGTACGGATAATTGTTAGTCACTAAAAAGGTTTTTCAAAAAGCAATTCATATTAATTATATCTCTTCTCTCTTTTTTTGTCGGTCATTCAGTGCCCTGCTGTATTTGAACGGCGACTTTGACGGCGGAGAATTCATTTTTACAGAAATGGACGCCAAGACTGTCACCGTAAGGAAAAAATGACTGCGTTTTGCTCATCTGTCATCTCAGGTAGAGTTTGGCATGTAAGCGCTCTGTTTTCCTGTGGCAGGCCTCAGTGAAGCCCAGATGCGGGCGGATGGTGGGGTTCTCGTCGGGCGGTGAGAATCCACACGGTGTGCGAGCGGTCACTAGGGGGCAGCGGTGTGCTGTGGCGCTCTGGTTCACGTTAGACCCCCTCTACAGGGAGCTGGTGAGGAAACGGCTTTGTCTGTCTGTCTGACTGTCTTAGAGACCACATTCATTCTTTGTTTAGGTTTTAGCAACGCCAGTGACATTACATTAATTTGTCACTAAAATTCTGTCTAGTTGGAAAATGCCATTTTAGAGGAAGTGGAATTTTCCATTATATATTGAGTACAAGCCCTGAGCCACATATGGCCACCTGTACAGAAGTGTTATACCCACCAGTGAAGTGTTGACAAACCGCCAAACCACTTCCTGTTCTCACAATATACTAAAATGGTGCCCATCTTCTTTATAAACACTAAGCGCTTATGTTTTTAAGGCCTTTGACCTAGAGTATTTCTACACACATCTCCGTGAACCCTGACCACCTTAATTGAATGAATACCAGTGCTGGTATGACTTATACATACACTGTTATAGGGGTCATATCATACTTTTTTTTGTGATATTTTGAAATAAACAGGGCATTGTTTTATTGAAATTTATATAAGAGCACAAAACGTCCTCCTTAATCAGAAAATACTATTCATACAAATTGCTTGTAAAATACAGTACCTGGACTAAAAAAAAGAAAAGGAATAAAAAATATTTCCTGGACATCAGTGGTCCCAATTGTGGTCAGGTTATAAGGAGGAAGTAAGAAGTTCTAAACTATTGTTAATGTATAACAAAAAACATTAGTTTTTCCCCCTGCTGTACCCATACCCATACCGAACCATGCCATCAAATCCAAGGTGCATACCGAACCGTCATGTTTGTGTACCGTTCCACCCCTAGTAAGCCTCTTTGGTGCTTCTTAACAACAATGCAGATGTTACGTCCACGGATCATTGACTAAACGTCTGATGCATATGGCACACTTATCTGGAAACACGCCTCCGAAACGTGACGCTGAAATGAAACAAACTATGATTGGTTGTTTGACATGTCAGTCTCATGGGAGGGCCTTAACCAATGAACGCTACCATATATTCCTGACCTTCAGCCGTCAGTCTGAACGTCTGGCTACGCTAATTACCGTAACTCCCACAGATGTGAGAAAGACAGTAAAATTGGCCTCATCAGACTCTGTGGAGTCTTACTTAATTTTGCATTGAGTCGGAGAGCTGTGGTTTTGTTTTTTGGATACAATCTAGGTCACATCCCTTTCAGACTGCTTCCTCTTACGTCGACAGTTAGTCCTGAAAGATGCGGTTTATCCTGTGGTACATTACTCTGGAAACTGTGGCTCTTGATACACCACAGAAACATGCCGTCCTGGTTATAGATGCACCAGCAAGAATCTCCCATAATGTTGAGTAGGCCGAAATATATCATGCACAGCTGTGCTATTGCTATTCTAGTGGAAACTTTATACGCTGGTTTCACTGATGGAACATGAATATGAAAACAGTGAAGATCAGCCACCAGGCCAAACGTAGGATAGGTGTTACTTTCTTTTTTTTTTCCAAGTTGAAATATATAAAATTGAAATGTAGTACTTTCAGTGGCCTGTGGTTGGCGATGCTAAGTATTTTGCATCAGAAAAAGCGACGTTAGAGCCCTGCATTTAAGCCCAGGTCCAATGGGCCTTGACTTTTTTACTCCCCTAGGGACGGGCCAATTTTCACGGCGCAATTCAAACACAAACCGGGCCTCAGGAAAATAGTTAGAAGATCTTTGAATTATTTATCTAATAAACTAGTGTTTTCTGAGTCCATGTCGCAAAGATGAATATCACGAGCTTATCTTTACCATTACACACAAAACTATTTTAATAACCGAAACAGTAGTAATTATAATTCTGCTAGGCTGTCAGGGCCGTTTTGAGAGCCCTACTAGGTGCCACGCAAAATGTATTGTATAATTGCAAACACTCATTTCAAATAAAGTGAAACAGTCGTTCAAAAAGTAGTGAAGAAGAGAGTAAAAGTATCCATGAAGGTACTCAAGTACAGTAATTAATTGCATTTGCTAAATGTGGTAAAATATGATGAGATATAATATGTTTTAAATCTAATTGCAGGAGAGGCTTCAAGCTGATGAGGTGATTCAAGCCCTCGATAGTCAGCACATGTTGGACCACGGCCTGCATATAAACCCAAAAGACGAGTTGTAGTCCATCATCCAATGGTAGAAAAAGCACAGGGTTCATTACTTATTTATTGAATGATCAGAATGATTTTATTTTTTTACTGTGTGACATTTTGTTTCTGAGTGTTTGTGAGAATATTATTATTATTAATATTATTATTAGTGTGTGTGTATGACATATCAGTTCATAATTATTTGTTTTCGCAACTTTAAAAGTCAGCATGAAATCAACATCGACTCAAAATTATTCCATGGTATTTCTATTCTGGTTTTCATGATCCCTTTTCTGTTGAAATATCCTGTTTGCATCAAATTACGGAAGTAAAATGGGCTCTCGATATATTTTCATGTTGGCTTTAAAAGAAACAGGGAACATAATTGAAATATTTATCATAGAAAATATGGTTTGACTTTGGGTTTTATTGAATGTAACGCCATTCATACGGCCAAAGAGTGATTGACACTGTACAACAGCATATATACATAGCTTTTTTTAAGAAGTATTTTATATTCAAGTTAATTTAACTAGACATAATCCAAGTAACCTAACGCAACGGACTATGAAAAATGAGGATTTGCACAGTTACATACTGTGATGTTAATGTACAGCAACTGGTGTACTATGGTTTCCTTCACACTGTGGCACCACAGTGCTTTCAGAAGAGTTAATTTATTATGTTTACAAATGAACTGACTCGAGCTATGCTGTAGTTTGATCGTAGATGGCTATGGTAGCGAGCGTCAGCATTTGATATTAGCAACCTTTTTAATAAAAGATGCTATTTGTTCCTGTTTCAAGGAATTTGAACTTAAATGTGGCATATTAATTGTCCTTTCCTTTCAAATTCATTGACTCGTGTTACATATCTCTCTGTGGGTAGTTGAAATGCCTCAGCTCTTGTCGAATTTGAACAAGGACGACGGCCACTTTTTCTCACTGATATTTAATTACATGAGTATTTAAGTCTGCTTTTACTGTATGTAATGCACAATGGTGTTTGCAATATGTATTTTAAATTAAAGACTTTATTATACTTTATTATACTTGTCTGTGTCCTTTACTCGCACCAAACATTATTATGGGTAATGAAAGGTTCGTATTTTGCTTTTGGGAGTCCTTTTTGGGGTGAAGAATGTATTAGCATTTTCATTCAGACCATCGCAAAAATGTAAAACTTTGTAGGATGTTTTCATTCGCTTAGAGCTGTGTTAAACACTGTAGAAACGGGCAGTTTAGCCTAAATTAACTAGAATAGATTAATGCAAATACTTGGCAATGTCAAGTTAAAAAAGACTTTGCGCAAAAGGTGGACAGCATAGTTCAAACGATTTCTAGTAGACTCTTCTACAGGAAGAAGGCACCAGAAACCCTAATATAAGACTTACACATACTTGACCACACAGGAACCCATCTAGACTGCAAAAACTTTAACCATCGCGGGTATACGAGAAAGCTCACTTATGTTCTTATTTAAAGGCTCCGGGTGCTGCTTCTTGTTTTATTTCGTCTCAGGTTGATTTACAATATTATTTTGAACTGTGCCTGACATGGATCCAACGTGCAGAGCGATCTTTATTCTTTTATTTACGGGTAAGTAAGATTTATGCTATTTCAAAAACACTGTTTGATAAGAACATATATTAATGTATTGTGTAGAAAGTGTAGTATTTCGGTGCCAGCTTTATCTCACTAACAAAAAAAGTCAAAAGTCCGATTACACGCATCTTTATCCAGCACTGGTTTTATATACTCTTTAAACAAATTCACAGGCGCTAGCAGTTTGCATAAAAACACCAAAACCAAGCTAACCTGATTGTGTTAAGAAAAAGATTTTAAAATTATCTTTAATATTTTCCTGGCCACAACAAGTGCTTATATAATATCGGTAATAACCTTGAATGGGAAAGAAATTAAAGTGTGTTTGGAACCAAACTACATTAAAGCTTATGAAGAAGAATCAATCACATCTGTATGTGTGTCTTTACATATACATAATAAATATGCTCAGTACACACAGACATAATATATAAACAAAAACATTTATTTTGAATGCGATTAATCACAATTAATCGTTGCCCAGCACTAGAAAAAATACATATCGCACGCAAAAATGTAACTAATATTCCAGATAAACCAGTGTACCTCCTCAAACTAAAAAAAGCATCATGTTCACAACAACCTCAAGATAAACAATGTTCCAAAATACTTACTATTTTAGTTAAGCAACATACAACCATTTTTGTTTCTTTTACCACAGGAGGTTTAAGCAAAAACCTTGAAGAGGAAGAACTGAGCGTCCTTTTGGAACCAAAGTACACTGAGGTTTGTGCAGGAGACTCCGTCGCTATAAACTGCACTTTTGAGTCGGATGAATATGTGAAAAAAGTGAGCTGGCACTACAGCCAGACATCTGTTTTAAACTGTGGATCAGCTAACAAGATACCTGAAGATAAGCGTTTTATAAGAGAGAAAAGTAAAGACTGGTCAGCACTCAACATTACTTTTATCAGAACCAATGACAGCGGATGGTACTTCTGCAAGATTACACAAGATATCCCACTTCTCATACAACGCTGCAGTAATGCGACACAAGTTCTGGTAAACAGCACATGTAGGATCGCAACCTGCATAAACCCAAGACACAATTTATAGTCCATCGGCCAATGCTGGTGAAAGCACGGCGCTCGCGCGCAAACGTAATGATCAGAATGATTACATTTTTTGTACTGTGATATTTCAAGGTTTATTTAGCTTTTTGACAGTTTTACAGAGAATTTCAGAATTTCATATAGTAGAAGAACTGTGTTCATTATAAAACCTCAGTTCTTGTGTTATGTGTCTCTCAGTGGAAAGTATGTATGCATAATGTTTGCAAATGCTTATTATTATCATTAAAGACTGATATTCACTCGCCCTTGCATTCTTTGCAAATATATATATATATATATATATATATATATATATATATATATATATATATATATATATATATATACACACCCAGATTACGCAATACAAACACAAGCCAGAAAAACAATGCTTTAGGTATAATATTAAAACCACATTCAGCCTACGTCACGGTTCCCAGCAAGTGGAGATATCATGTATGAGATGTCAAAACCAAACTCCAAACAAGCGAACACGACCCCAAGGACGCACAAGTCATTTAAAAATCTCCAAGTGTCACATTAGATACAATACATCAGCACAAACTAGCAGTGTAATTTAATTTAATTGAGCTAGAAGTACAGGACAAACGCATCCTAAGTGAAATCGTTGTACACAGAACCGATTTGACTAAATATCAGTTGATTCACAAATGAACAGATACACAGAAAAGTTGAATTATTTCACGAAAAAGCGTTTAATAATATTTCATCGAAGTACAACCGTGACTCTGTGGTCTTAGTGTTAAAACGCGTTTTCTTTTTGAGCAGTGCTGCTTCAGCGTGTGAACAGAAAGTGTTTTTCCTGATACTTCTGATGTCAGAGTTTTTTTTTTTTTTTGTGGTACTGATTTTCATTTCGTGTTCGTGCCGCTGACCTGCTTTCACGCCTGTAAACCCGAGAGCGTTACTTCAAAGCAGCTCTCACATTTTCACCCACTTTAAGAGCGGTAAGCGTACTGTTTACATCATTTTAAAGCCATTGCTTTTTTTTTACCTGCGTTTGTATTAAAAAATGCATTGAATCTTGTTTGTTATAGATTTCCATTTGTGAAAATCATTGTGTTTGCTTGAATAATATCTAGTGGACTTAAGCTTTTACAGGAATACGGCTTATAATTCTTCTCATAAGCAATTAATAAATAGCTGTATTCATATACAGTATGCACGACCACACAGGAACCCGTCTAGATGTCTCCGGCAGACTTCAAGAGCTTTAACCAACACCACGAAGAGCGAGGAAGCTTCACGCGTCCTCATTTAAAGACACCAGGTGTTGTTTTCAATGAAGTTGGATCTATCATCTAAATTAGTCTTTTTCTTCTTGTTTAGACTATTTTGCTCTGAGGGGTGGTTGTTACTGAAGAGCCACTCTGTGCTTAACTTAGGCATGGATCGACTGTGCGGTATAATCCTTATTCTTTTACTCACAGGTAAGAAACATTCATGCTGGTTTTAAAAATCTAGACTTTTCTGAGTAAATATTAAAGTCTCATTACACTCAAACGTTAAATCAGCATCATTTTCTAAATTCTAGATTCTGTTCTGTTTATGCAACATTATTTACATCATTTGTAGGCCAAAACAATTAAAAAAATTTTCTATTTTTTGAGGTTTTTTGAACAGTTTTACTTTTTTTAATAGCTTATACCATGTCAATTATGGGTACATTTCCAATGTCACAACATTCCCCACTCTTTAAAGAAAAAAAAAAATTAACTACGTTATTTCTTGACAATAAATTGCATTTTCAATGAACTGCATGCATTCAATGCTTTATGATATCTTTCAAAAATATACATAACCTTTGAAACATTCACTCGAATAAAAAGAGACAATTAGCCCTGGTCGAGATTATTGTATATTTTGCTAAAATTGTTTATTAAATCAACTTGTAACTTGTAGTTATGCTTATGGAAAAGTCGTAGTAATAGTTATAGGTTAGTTATGGACAAAGCATGTAAAAAGGCCAAAAAAATCATTGGCTGATGGACACCGAGTTTTGTTTGAGGTGTGGATTGAGTAATTAAAGTTTTTATATAGTTAGTGTAAATTTTGAGTTGAAACCTGCCTAGTAACAAGTAATATTAAAAAACGTTTTATTTATTAAAAATCTATTGTTTGTATTGCAACAGACAATAAATTGTCTTTATTTTATTTTCCTAAAATAGAAGAAGCCCTTCAGGAGGAACAAATGAACGTCCGTCTGGAACCAAAGCACATTAAAGTTTGCGAAAGAGCTTCGGTGACAATCAACTGCACTTTTGAGTCGGATGAATATGTGAAAAAAGTGAGCTGGCACTACAGCCAGACATCTGTTTTAAACTGTGGATCAGCTAACAAGATACCTGAAGATAAGCGTTTTATAAGAGAGAAAAGTAAAGACTGGTCAGCACTCAACATTACTTTTATCAGAACCAATGACAGCGGATGGTACTTCTGCAAGATTACACAAGATATCCCAGTTCTCATACAACGCTGCAGTAATCCGACACAAGTTATAGTCGGTAAGTAGAAGGACACTGCAGTTTATTGTATACATAATCAGATGCTCTTCATATGATTATCAAATCATGATGGAGAAAGTGTAAAATGAACATTGTGAAAATGTTAAACCCAATTTAGAACCCATTTTCTTCAGTGGTTTCAGACACGTCGCATTACAAAGCACCTTACTGATTACAATTAGCTTCTATAAATATAAACTGCTTCATGACAACTATTTCACAAAAACAGTTTTTTATGTTGCGTTCTGGTTTTTAATCAGATCACCTACTTGTACGGAAACATAGAGCAGAATCCACATTTTCTGACAAGGTTTTCTTCAACTTTCAAACCGATATCGCACAAGTTTAGATCATTTACTGAAATGATCCATTTGAAAACAAACTGTCACCATTTTTTTTCTTATAGATACCCCCAGCCCCAGCCCCATCCCCAGCCCCAGCACCAGAACCAGAACCAGAACCAGAACCACAGAACCTCAGAATCAGACACTGAACCTGACTACAGATTTACCTACAACTTGCGGGACCAATGGTAAACCCAATGGTACATTTTCTGCTTTTTACACTCAATTATCCTAAAATACTGTATTCAACTCTTTGCATTTTTATTTAAATTTTGTACGCAAATGTACAATGTTTGACCTTCACATTTACAGTAAACCAGTATTTTACTAAACCTACATGGTTTAAATGGAAAATAGTCAGTTTGTGGTTTTGTCTCAAATATTGGTAAACCTGTTCTCAAACTGAAGTCTTTAGGAAATAAACTGTAATATACAAAAATTCAATATGGCATACGCCATGGCTTGGTCCTTTTTTTTTTTTAGATATTTATATTTCATGTAATATTTTTTTTTTTTTACATCTAGGTTTAAATTGAGTTTTGAATCCCCCAAACACACACAAATGATAATACAATAATTTCTTCGCAAATGTACATCTACCGTAATTACTGCGATAGAAGTAACCAGATATGTAAAAGAATAATCTACAAAGGTGCTATTTTTTTCATGTCGTTTTGTGTGTTACAGCTACAGAAATGTCAACACAATCCAGCTTTCCTGAGTGGTGCATATGGCTAGCGCCGGCCATCGGATGTGTAGTTCTTCTGCTGTCAATTGTTGTCATATTCCTCTTGACTCGCAAACCTAAAGGTATGTCTACAAATCTACAGTTTAAATAGATTTCTTAACACTAATCTATGTTATCTATCTATCTATCTATCTATCTATCTATATATATATATATATATATATATATATATATATATATATATATATATATATATATATATATATATATATATATATATATATTATTCAACAAACAACAGCAAGCAAAAATACTTCATTAAACATTTTGGAAGTAATTTTAATAAAACATCAAGATGTAACAGCACCAGGACAATATAATGCATATTATATATATATATATATATATATATATATATATATATATATATATATATATATATATATATATATATATAATTACATATTATATATATATAAAACTTTACTAACTCTACTCTCTAGCCAACACACATAATGCTAAAGCCTTGCACAACAATGCTTTAAAGTCACACAAACTGATAGGGCCCTCACTCAAGACCCCGCTAAGAAACAACAATGCATCCTCGGGAGTCTTTGTACAAGGTCAGACATTTCCTGGGTCGCAAACTGAGCGCTGAATGAGTGTGGGTGGCGTGTGGTTAAGAGCTAAGAGAACGAGCTCCTGCTGATGACGATTAAAATGCCTCTCTCATTTTCTGTGGTTAGACTCGAGCAGTTAGGTGCAGCGTGCACAGCAAACTGTTTTCCTCCAGACCCTCAGCGTGGCCTGTTCTTTGTACCGTTAACCATTTGATGCAGCTCTACAGTAACGTTATGTGTTTCTAGAGATCATATACGAGAACACCAAACCAGCCGAATCGAGCTGCTGGAGGAGAAACCGGGCCAAGATGGACATCTGCGACCTGCCTGCGTCCAAAAAAACTGAAACCATTAAACCGCTAAGGAAGTATGACACTCTTTCAAGCAACAGAATCAGAAGGCCATAAGTCCTCCATATGAAAGAACCGTCCTTCGAAAACACATGCCTCGCTGTACACACATATTTAATTTAGTAACGTAGCATTTCCCGATATACGGGAAATTGTAAATACAAACCCGTTTTTTTTCTACAGAAAGAGATACATGAGAAAACCTGATTTTTTTCCCCCTTAATGGCTTCTAGCTGTATCATACCGAAACGTTCTGTGGTTACCAATAAATGCGAATAACCACCAAAAAACAAAAATCTGTCACACTTTTTCCAACTCTCTTAATAATACATTGTCCTTACTAATTAATGCAGGGCTAATTGGTCTATGGCGGCCATTTCATGATTAGATAACAAACCGCGTGATGTGACAGTGGTGAATGAGGGAATCAAATGAGGAATCGAGGCGTTTCACAGCTATGAATCATGAATTCTTTTGTAGTCGTTAAAGGAACTGAGCATTTTCGCGCTTTAACACAGTCCCGCGCCCGCCGTTCACGTCAGTTATTGACTTTAATCGGGTCAGACGCCATTTTGACTTTAACGCGGAGGACGCAGTGGCACGTTAATAACTTCCAAACACTGCTCTGCGGTGATTTTGTCTACTGGAAGTTTGGAGCAAAGCTGTTAAAAGCACAATCTCGTTTCATTTCTGTCGAAATACCGGGAAACGCGACTTTCTGGTAGTTGTGAAAACAAGACAGCAATACTTTACCTCCGATCTCGAATGCGAGGGCACTTTCAAAGTGTGGACTCTGCAATTCCATGACAAAGAAAGACGCGTTTTGAGAAACAATAAAACTGTTTAAACGTGTAACCTATTTTTATTCAAACGCGAATCAGCGTTCGTGCTGAGAGAGCAATAAAACCCCGCCCACGTGCTCTTCTGATTGGCTGTAATTTATAACTGATTTTGGTTGTGGTTGTTTTTTTTCGTTGTTGTTATTGTTGTTATTTTTAAGGAAATGTATACTTTTCCTCAGCAATTGTGACGATGATAATAATATTTAATGGTAAAAATGTTTGTTGACCACTGAATTAGCATATTATGATTTCTGCAAAAATCGTGATAATGGCGTGATGGTGCTGAGAAATCACTGCTTTTATTGTATCTTTGATCGAATAAAAATAAGCCTTGGTGAGCATGAGGACCTCATTTTTTCAATAGTAGTGTATGTTGGTGTAAGCGATTCAAGGTCGATGCTTATTAAGCAGCTATATTAAATGCAGAGGTAGGACAGTTTCAAAGAAACATTACACCACTAGCAGAAAGTGGGACACAGTCCTGCAGAGAGCAACTCTGTGCCAGTTACAGGTGCATTTAACGTGGAGGAAAAAAAACTATGAGGGCCTTTGCCAAACAGGGTCATGCTCGCTGATAGGAACTGATGGACACTTGGGTGCCCCAAAAGTTCACGCACTTCCTTTGTGACCTAGATGTCACAAAAAACTGAACGTGAAGACACACAAAGACAATCAATTGCTGAACTTTAGACGCTCTCTGTGAGATATTTGACAATACACAAATTTAAAAATACACAAATGCTCACTGAAGGAGATTCAAGCCTTCAGAAATGGCTCATGAGGCTGACCGTATAAACACAACCCAAATTTGTGTAACATCACTACTTAAATTGTTAAATGGTTAAATTGGGATTTGTTATGTCGGAGGATGGGGGTATATATATATATATATATATATATATATATATATATATATATATATATATATATATATATATATATATATATATATATATATATATATATATACTGATTCTATGAATATATTTAATCTAAGTTTTTTTGTATTTATTTATTTTACCTTTATAGAGGGCATTTTCCATTAATCTAATTAATACTTCATCATTAATACTTTAACTCTTATATTATAAATGCAATCATAATAATCTGATAATAATAACCTACAATAACCTGATCGTTATTGTCTATATAATATCAAAGTAAATCATTTTAGTGAAAAATACAGCTACATTAAATAATATTGTAATATTGTTTAATAAACAACAAGAATTTATGGTGGAATATTTTTCAATAAATAACACGCCAGCAGTTGCCAGAGTTGAGCTTTTAATGATCGAGTCATTGAGTTGTTTATGCAGAGGCTAATGAAAACTTTGATTCGACTGATTTGTTCAAATCACTGAATCATTCATCAACGAATCGGCTGGCTGTTATGAGATGCACTTCATATTACAGTACTAGCTTGGTGAACTGAACCATTAAACATAATCGTAATGGTGGAAAGGTTGCGTGAGGTTACGGTACTTTAAATATAAAAACATTTTAATTTTACTTTTTACCTCAGCAGACTGACTTTCCGTGTGTTGCGTGTTTTGACTTCTCCTGTAAAAAAGGCAACTTTATACCGTCAATAAATGCATTACAGTAGCCTATCCTCTATCCTCCACTTACTCTAAAAGCAATAAAATCTGAATAAAACTTGCGTTTTGGTGTTTTCATAGTTATTTTTGGTGATTGATGTTTCAGTAAGGCCTGCTTATAGCATTAAACATTAACTAAACATTAAGTAACCTTTGCTTAGAAGGCTTGCTTAGTTTAAAAGGCTGTCAAGTCTAAAACTGAATTGTTTGTTTGTACATTGCTAAATGTTTCCCATTAAAGAAACCGTTTTAATGATCTTTAATGACCTACGTAGCAGTTTTAGTAACGGTTGAGTCCAAAAACCAAGACTACTGATGGATGTTGTGTAGTTGCATTTGGTTAATTTTATGTTAGAAAATAGTTTACATAGCTAACAGTTCTCACAAGAACAACTCAACAGTGCAGTAGTTTACAGAGACACATGCACGCGTTTATATTTGGAGAGCGTTGCTCATCTGCATGCACCTCTAAGACTGTAGGTTGATATGAAGGTTTAGGAAAATGTTGTTAAGATGTTCATGATTTCAAACTGCATCACATTTTTATACACAGCAGACGTTCTCCAGATGAAAGGTTCTTTAGCAAGCATCTTGAAGACGTGCGTGCGTTGTTTAAAGTCATCTCAAGCGAGCTCCTCTTTCAGCGCCAAAATTCACCGATTAGGTCAGCGATGCACTCATCGATGAGTTCCTGGTGAGATCTCTTTTGTGAGTTCACAGCGCCACCGCGTGGCCGCGCAGCACAACGTCTGCTTTCTTGCAAGATTAAATAAATTCGCACCGCAATTGCTTCGCGTCATAATTTTAAGTAAAGTAAAATGAGGGGGAAATAAGAAAACATTGTCCGTTTTACTCTCACCAAAAGAATTTTAACCCACGCAATGCTGCAATTTATATCCGCAAACTCACAATCTGTAAGAGAGCCTTCGCGGCGCTGAGCAGCGATGCAGTGGGTGTGTCCGGAGCAGCGCGTCTCTCCGCCGGTAACCGGCGCTGCCGCCGCCGCCGCTGACGGAGAGAGGGAGACAGGCGGAAGGTGGGTGGGGACATCCGAGCCATTGTCGGGATAAACGCACCTCACGCTCGGGAGGCTGAACGCCGCGCTCGCGCTAATCCGCGCAGGAGAACACCGTCAAAGAAAACGAGCCGTCTTTGGCCGGAGCCTCGTTCTAGGTAAGGTTTCGGAAATGCTGCACAGATGTTTTTTTTTTTTTTTTTTTTTGTCTTCCAAGCGCGCGGAGAGTTAAAGCTCCACTGCGTCGCGTTCGGGGCCAGGCGGGGCGCGCGCGCTGTTTCATACATGTGCACGTCGGCGAAAATGACAGATTTGAGGTCGCGTGCGGTGAAATGGGTCAGGGGAGGAACCGGTCAGCTCGGCAGCCTGATTGCCAACCCCGCTGTCTCCATCGCGCTGGCGCAGACACGCTGAAACGCACGCTCGTCTTCGCTGACAGGACTGCGTGGCACAAGTTGTCGCAGTACTTGCGTGCAAGTGTTTGTATGCGTGATAAATCACGTCTTTAAAAGGGTTTCGTTTTATTTGAGTCGCATGATTTATTCAGGTGATGGTACGTTTGAAAGGGGCTTAAGATCAGTGGCATGAATTGATGGTGCTCCGCAATATGTTATGCTAAGGTTTTGTTTATTATTATATTATATATTACTTACTAAATGGCATTGTTCAGAAAGCAAAATCTTTTACCTTGCCTTATCACTACTTTTTTTAAATTATTATTAATATAATAATTTTTAGGTTGGAATTAATTATTACAAGCTGTCTATAACTCCTAAAAGAGCACTAAATGTATTTATCACGTTTCATAGTTTTTGTAGTTTATGTATTTACTGTTCTTCAGTGAAATATCACAAGCTAATATTTTCTATCCCTTACTTCTACGCTTTACCTATGAATTAATAAATGAATATTTATTTATATTTTATATTATTTACTTTATTATTTATTATTATATTTAGGAATTGAGATATTTTTCTTAAATCCCACGAAATATACATAGCATAACATTTTTCTAGCATATATTCATACATTTGTTTGTATTTATATATACATAGTGAATACAGCAAACATATTATGTAAAAAAAAATACATATATATTTTGGATGTGATTAGTCAGTTGACTATATATATATATATATATATATATATATATATATATATATATATATATATATATATTTTTTTAATTAATATTTATTTTTTTACTGTATATTCCTAATGTTATTTTATTTCCCTAAAGCTCTTACAGAATTCTATTTATTTATTGTTTTCAAATTTTAATTTAGATGTTTTCAATTTTGTCTGGTCTCTCGACAAAGAGCATGATCCTTGCGGGAATATTCGGTTCCCACAGTGTAGGCAAAAACACACACACACACACACACAGCTCTTGCCGTCGTCGATAACCTTGTCCCTCTGTCCCTTCAGGAATCTGACACCATGACTGCAGAAGAGATTATAAACATTAAAGAAGCAGAGATAATCAAGCTGATCCTGGACTTTCTGAACTCCAGAAAGCTCCACATCAGTATGCTGGCCCTGGAAAAAGAGAGCGGCATCATTAATGGGCTTTATTCTGATGATATGCTCTTCCTGAGGTCAGTGGCATGCTGTGTCCTAAACCTAAACTACTAATGAATTCTCAGTGATTCAGATGAACAGGCTACTTTTCAAAAGTTTTAGGTATAGGTTTTTGAAAGAAATCGATGTTAAGCAAAGCGGCATCATTTGGAAAACTGTGTCATCTTTAATTAATGGCAGTGCTGCTTAATGATGTGTGGAAATGGAAAAACAGCATCTATTTCAGGTGCTGAAGTATGGAGCATTTCCTTCAGTAACATCATTTTCATTTGTGAAAGAGTCTTGTTTAATATTTTTTAGAAGATGAACAAATTTTTGTCTTTTTTTTTTCCCTTTAGGCAACTTATATTAGACGGGCAATGGGAGGAAGTTTTGCAGTTCATCCAGCCTTTGGAGGGCCTGGATAAATTCGACAGAAAGAAGTAAGCCCAGTCGGTTTTGAATCTCTTGCCAGCGCTCGGGCTCGTGTTGCTTGTTTCACAGTCTTTTGGGATTTTTAATCTTTTAGATTTCGATATATCATCCTAAAACAGAAGTTTCTGGAAGCTCTGTGTGTAAACAACGCCATATCTGCAGCAGATGACCCTGAGAACGTGAGTGTTTGTGCAATATGTGTGTGTGTGCGTACTGACGTCATGTTATTCTAAAAACAGACCCACTTTTATGTATAATGGAAGTTTAATTGTGTATTGTATTAATATTAGTAAAATCAGTAGTAATGTTTTATATAGAATGGATGGATGGATGGATGGATGGATTTTTATGTATACTATGATAAGTAAGTAACCGATAGATAAATAAACTGATACAAAACCGATACAAAAAATAAAGTCTTGTCTTATGCAAAATGGAAACTTAATTGTATAATATTATTTCTACCATAATATCTTTTATAGATGGATCAATGGTTAGAAGAGGTGTAATGATATGCATGTAGTGTATTGCACGGTTCATGGTCATTTTCCAAATCAAAGCGATCATCCTTGTGTGATACACGATGAGTGAATCATTACACCCCAAATAGATAGATAGATGATAGATAGATATATTTTAAAGGTAGTTCGGGCAATCTCAGGTGAAACCTAATGAATCGTGACTCGTTTTACTCGTAAACCACCCCATAATGGCCTCTCTTTCCCGCCTGCAGCTGGAGCTGACTATGCAGGACGCGGTGAAGTCCCTTCACTCCCTGGAAGAGTTCTGCCCAAGCAAAGAAGACTACAGCAAGCTCTGCCTGCTCCTCACGCTCCCGCGCCTCACCCACCACGCCGAGTTCAAGGACTGGAACCCCAGCACGGCCCGCGTGCACTGCTTCGAAGAGGCCTGCTGCATGGTGGCCGAATTCATCCCGGCCGACCGCAAGCTGAGCGAAGCCGGATTCAAAGCCAGCAGCGACCGTCTGTTCCAGCTCCTCATCAAGGGAATCCTGTACGAATGCTGCGTGGAGTTCTGCCAGAGCAAAGCCACCGGAGAGGAGATCAGCGAGGAGGAGGTTCTCCTCGCCGTCGACGTCCTGTGCGGGAACGGCTGCGAGGAACTGGACTTGAGTTTGTTGTCTTGGCTGCAGAACCTCTCGCCGTCCGTCTTCGCTTGCGCGTTTGAGCAGAAGACCCTCAGCATCCATGTGGACCGGCTCGTTAAACCCCTCCGGACGGGGCACGCCGATCTTCTCACTCCTCTGCTCACCAAACTCTCACCCTGCCCAGCATCGCCTCTGCGCCGGCCCCAGTCGGCGGATACGTACATGTCCCGCTCTCTCAATCCTGCCCTGGACGGTCTGTCCCACGGCTTGGTGGGAAGAGAAAAGAAAAGCTCGGATGGAGACGGCAAAGCAGCTGCCATGTCACAGTCGTTCGCCAACTTTGGGTATCCTTCAGGAGGAAATGGAAGCAAAAACCCCTTGGATTCACCAGACAGGTGTGGATATTCATCCGAATAATACTTTGCGTTTGGGTATTTAATTATTCTGATGTCAAACTTTTTATGGAACACAAAAGAAGCATGTCTTTATCATTGTTTGATACAGTTAAGCAACATCAGCTCTAGCAAGATTGCAAATGTGACATTGATTTTATGCACTGACCATTTTTGCTGATGAAAATTAGTTCAGAACACTGAGTCATTCATATTTGAATGAATCAGGTGAGTCAATGATTCAGTGAGTCGTTCATGAAGACACATAAGTGCTTTATTTATTGAATGAATTAGCCATTTGAATGAATTGATTAAACCAATGAGTCACTTATTAAGAAAGTGACTTGCCGCCACCTACTGCTAGTTTGGTTTTTATATTTAAAAGTAGACCTGTCACTGCATTTTCAGAAAATAAAAGTGGTTAAAAAAGTGCTAAAAATATTTATTTTTTTTATAACATTATGTGTTTGCAGTTTTACTGTGTAAATGCATTAACTGAACCGCTTATCTTTGTAAAACAGCCTGACTAAATACACCTAAATGGCACTTTTGATGCAGCTTCAGGGTTTTCTCTGCAGTGGCAAGATTTTGTTGATACTGATTTCATTTGAATGGTGACAGCTCAACTATGGGGTACTCTATTGACTTCCATTGTATAAATGATTGTGTATTTCTTCAAAACGTCCTCTTTTGTGTTCCATGAGTTTATGTCCCATGATTTCTGGTGCATTGATTACCATTTGTATAACCACTGTTAATATGTGGTTATCATGGTTTACCTATATTATTCATGTTTTTTGGTTTTATTTGTAGTAAAACTAAGGCTAAATATCAGTCATAGACAAAGCTGCAAAATTCATTTTAAAGTATAAAATACTGTAGTAAAATCTAGCTGCTCTTAGCTGGTTTCTGCGTTTGAAGGTGTAGCTGTGAGCGATGAAATGAGACATATGGCGGTCAAGCTTAACACTTCTAATCCTGTTAGATCCACCAAAATAAACCCTGGCAGCTTTACTAGTTAAGTCCAAACAAACTTCAATGACAGTCAACATATTTGAGACAATTTTTGTTGTATGGTGGAATGAAAGTGGCAACAGTATTCATAATTTAATTGGCAGTATTTTTATCGAAAGGTATCAGTAAGATTCTTGTTTTTGTTATTATGCTGCACTAATGTTTAAATGTTTAGATTTTTTTTAAGGAAAAAAAATATGATTTTTATTCAGCATAGATACATTAAATTTATCAAAAGTGACAGTAAAGACCTTTACCTTTAAATAATTCTGAAGTAAATGTCTTGGGTTTCCACAAAGAGCTTAAGCATCACCAATGTTTTTAACTAATAATAACGACAACAAATGTTTTTCGAGCATCAATATAAGCGTATTAGAATAATTTCCAAAGGTACGTGTGACACTGAAAATTATGCATGGATAACAGGACTAAATTACATTTTAAATACTTACACATAGAATGCAGTTATTTTAAATTGTAATAATATATTTTACAATATTACGTTTAAACATGAACATAAAATATTTAAAAATCTTACCGGGACCAAGCTTTTGAATAGTAATGTATATTTAAAGGAATATTTGAAAAAAAAATTAAAATGACCCTATATTTTACTTGCCCCCCGAAGCCAGTTGGAGCTTTTTAAAAAAAATTTTTTTATCCTAGTTCATCCAAGCTTGTTAATGCTTGTAGATAGCAGCCACTGTTTTGAAGCGAAGTAAAACTAACCTATACACCTTTGGGAGGTTCTCACATGTCCTCTTAAGCAGATTAATGGTTTTTGTAGTAAAAATGTTTTTAGTTTTAAAGTTATAATGTAAATAACTGACTCGTTATTCTCCATGAGAAAGCCGAGTTCTAGCTTCGTGGCTGACCTCTGACTCTCCTCAACTTACGTTGCATGTCGTAAATCGAATCAAAAGTCAGCCATGAAGCCGAAACTTAGCACTCAGTCAGCAATCAGTCAACCAGATATTTTCTTCAATTATTCTTCCTCTGTTTTCATCTTTTAATCTTAAACAACCTTATTGTAACTCTTACTGTAAACTCTTAAATATGCTTTCTTACTTTAATAGAATTTCAATACTAGCCACTTATCAGTTATTTGACGTTACATAAAATGAACTATCAACTTGTTGTATGAACCTGAATTTTTATATCCACGTTCATTCGTGTTGGCTTGTGCTCCTCCAGAGCACCGGACGAAAGGACGAACGGCTCAGGAGCGGCAAACTCGCTGCGTCCTCCCCTGACTCCTGGCCGAGATGGAGGAGCCACGGGCTCAGCTGAGAAATCTGAGGTCACTAAAACCAGCTGCATTTATGCTACATTTTTAAACGAAGGCGGGTTCTTTATCGTCTGGTGAGTTTTGCTGTGGTGCGTGCAGGAGCAGCTTCAGGAGTTCCAGCGTCAGCGTCTGCGGGTGCAGCAGCATCTGGAGCAGAAGCAGCAGCAGAGGCAGCTGTACCATCAGATGCTGCTTGAGGGCGGCGTTCATCCCCCAGAGCAGCCCACAGACCCCACGCAGCCCAGCCTCACGCAGAAGTTCCTCAACAGGTCAGGTCCAGACCTCTGAAGTGCCCCGGAGGCATTGAGATGTGTTGGAAGAGCAGTGCTGTTGATTGATTTTGTGGCTTCTCTTGTCAAGGTGATGAGTTCGGAAGTGCTGTAAATGCCTCTTGGACAGGAACTTGCTCACCACTAACTAACTCATTTATTTCACTTGTTTATATTGATGTGCCATTAGTTTCAGACAGGGAGAACAGCAATAGCATGTTCTATAATCTATTCTACTCTATTCTATATATGGTCATAAACATTAATCTGGATCTATATTGAGACTATCTGCAAACTAAATTGATGTCATTAACATATCATTTAATATATGTTTTAGATGTATATCATATAAAAATATCAGTATTATATTTATTATAATAGCTGTAGTTTTTCTCTTCGTGCAGGTCCATTCAGAAGCTAGAGGAGCTGAATGTGGGAATGGAGGACCTGGGTGAAGACGTCCAGGCTTTGGCCCAACAGTGTAACGGTACGACTGCGAGCGGAGCCGGGAAACAGACCCCAGAGACCGGCTCAGGCCGGAACAAGACCGCTGTGATCAGCAGCACCCCTCAGAAGGGAGGAGGCCGAAACGTCCCGTCTCTGGACGAGTCCCCAGTGCTGGTCAACCAGAGGTTTCTCACAACCTTCAAGCCAAAAAAGATGAAATAACTCTGCTTTTTGAGCTGCTTCTAATGCTGATGCATGACAGTGTGTTTCAGGATGAGAAAACCAAATCCCCGTTCGTTGCAGTGCAGACGCTGGAGGACACTCAGGCGGTGCGCGCCGTCGCCTTCCACCCGTCCGGGACACTCTACGCAATCGGCTCCAACTCCAAAACACTGCGTGTCTGCACGTACCCGCAGTCCCTCAAAACCAGGTCTGCTCTTTTCAGTATTTAAAGGGATAGTTCACCCAAAACACTCCCCTCTTGTTGTTCCAAACCTGTATAAAAGATATCAAAAAAGATATTTTGAAGAATGGTGGTAACCAGACCGTTATTTGACTTCAATAGTACGGACAGAAAATGCTTTAGAAAGCAATGGGACCCAAAACTACGGAAGCCCATTTCTGCCACTGAATAAGAAAAATGTCTTTTCTCGCAATTGCGTAATACAACTTTGCAGTTGCCAGATATAAAGTATCAGACTTTTTCAATCCCAGAAATGTACGTTTTTAACAAGAAAGGCTATAAGTAGATTGTAACCTCACAGTTGCAAGAAAAGAGTCAGAATTGCGAGTTTCTCTCAATTCTGACGCAATAACTCATAACTGCAAAATAATATCTCACAATTCTGATTTTATAACTCGCAATCAAGTTTATATTTGTCAATTCTTATTTTATTTACAAATTTCTCAATTGTGAGTTAATATCTACCAATTTTGATTTGTAATTTGTAACCTAGCTGAGTTTATACCCACCACTTCTGAGAATAAAGTCAAAATTGCGAGATAAAAAGTCTTATTTATTTATTGTTTTTTATTTAATGGCAGAAATGTGCTTTCACACAAAACTGTGTGTGCACTCTTTTAACAATCTTCGGCGTGTCTTCTAGCATGCTCTGTTCTTCCTGTCTAGCGCTCAGGGTCCAGTAAAGCCGCCCGAGATCTGCTTCAAGCGTATTAAACACCATAAAGGCTCTATTTACTGCGTGGCCTGGAGTCCCTGCGGGCAGCTTCTCGCCACGGGCTCCAATGACAAGTACGTCAAAGTTCTTCCGTTCAATGCGGACACCTGCAACGCCACAGGTAACGCCTTTCAAACCATCTCTGTCTCTTATGTTTTGTGTGATGTGAATATAGAATATTTTCCAACAGAATCATAAAGTGCAGTAAAAGTAACTGTAACCTTTGAAGATAAGAGCTACATTTTTTTAATATAAAGAACAATGTACAGTTACTAATGTTGCTTACTGCTAAAAAATGTACAATAAATGGACATTATCTATTTTTCTATAGCTATAACAATACCATGTTATGGTTAAAGTTGAGATATGATTGTTATCTCAAGCTCATCAATATATGGAATACAGTCAGTTTTTTTAATACAGTAAAAACATTTATATAATTTAAAGAAAGTTAAAATAAAAATGAAAATGTAATATATTCCAGTGATGGAAAGCTGAATTTTTGGCAGCGTTACATGATTCTTCAGAAATCATTCTAATATTTTGATCTGAAAGAAACATTATTATCCAATAATAAATATCATACATTCTAACAAATTATATGTTTGGTTCCAGAATTCTCAGAATCAATGGAAGGTTAAAAAACAGCATTCGGTTGAAGTTTTGAAATAAATAAAAAAAGCAATATGACTTTTGAGTGGTGGAGTATTTTATGTTAAAAGAAAGATGCATAAAACTATATTTCTATAGCTCTATATCTGTATTAGTTATGTGAAATAATAATAATAATGCGTTATTATATTTCATGTATGTGACTACATCTTACTAATATTTAATTTACATTATTGTGTCTTTTCATATATATATATATATATATATATATATATATATATATATATATATATATATATATATATATATATAAATGTTATATTAAATATAATTTAAATACATTAAATATGTTAGAATAAATGGATTGCATATTAAATCAATTTTAATGTGTGACCTTTTATATTATACATAATTAACTATGGCACTTATTGAAATATAATGAGAGAAAAAAAAATATGATATATATATATGATAATATGGTTGTGTGTTTGGGCTGCAGGTCCAGATCTAGAGTTCAGCATGCATGACGGCACCATCAGAGACCTGGCGTTCATGGAGGGTCCCGAGAGCGGAGGGGCGATCCTGATCAGCGCTGGAGCTGGAGACTGTAACATCTACACTACTGACTGTCAGAGAGGACAGGGGCTGCACGCGCTCAGTGGACACACAGGTACACACATGTGGTTTATGAGGACTCTCCGTAGGTGTAATGGTTTTTATACTGTGTGCCATCTCCCTACACCTTACAGGAAGCTTTAAGCAGTTTTAGTTTTTCATAAAAAACACCATTTAGCATGTTTTTAATCCTTTTGAATGACGGGGACATTGGTAGTGTCCTCATAGACCACCTCTAAATTGCGATACCTCTGTCATACCAATGCCATCAAACTAATTTGTGTCCCTATAAACCACAGTTGCCGACACACACACACACACACACACACACACACACACACACTCACTGTCATGTTGAGTTGTATCTGCTGTGCCGTGGCAGGACACATCCTGTCTCTGTACACGTGGGGCGGGTGGATGATCGCCTCCGGCTCTCAGGACAAGACGGTGAGGTTTTGGGACCTGCGTGTGCCCAGCTGTGTGAAGGTGGTCGGGACGGCCCTGCACGGAACAGGTGACTTTTAAGGCTCCTTTACAAGCTTTAAATGTAAGACACCAGACGAGGCTTAAGCTTAGTCCTAGACTAAATGAAAGGCATAGTTCTAATTGAACTATGCCTTAAACCGAGCTTAGGCTGAGCCCTGTCTGTGAAACCGGGCCCTGGGAAACCAACATTAAAACATTGAATTTTTTTTCCATGACCTTCCCAGCTGTTTGTGGTTAATGGAATAAAGATTTCTGGAAATTACTATGAATGAATCATTAAGACTTTTTTTTTTATCACTTTGACCAATTATTTGAAATGTAAATTTTAATGTAAAATGTAAAAAAAAAAAACTAATAATAACAAAAACAATAATAATCAGAATTACATTCATTTTAGTCTTAAAGAATATTAAAATTTAATTCCAATTCAATTTAAAAACCAATTCAGTGACAACAGTGCAAAAAAAGAATAAATTATAGTTAGAAATAAATATATGATAAGATGATAATAATGATTATTAGTATTAATTATTAACAAATTAAATGTAATAGTAATTAAATATTACAATTATAGTATATTAAATCAATATTAAATAATTATTCATAATAATAATAATAATATAAAAATTAAAAATGTTGCTAGTGTTAGTATTATTAAATGCAATGAAAGAAATAATATTGTAAAAGTATTCATGGATAAAATTGATGATTGACATGATTCATTATAATTATTAAAACTAATATTTTACACGTTATTGACAACAAACAACTGCAAAATAAATAAATAAACAAT
>NC_056720.1:12147789-12155289 GCF_018831695.1 Puntigrus tetrazona
TCCTTAAAGAAACTTCAAAACTCGGTCTGGTGCGTGACTCCCTTTTCTACGGGGGGATATAAGATTGGCGTTGATCTGCTCTGGTGATGGTTTTACATCTTGCCCATTTGTAAAAATCTTCAGCCTGACGATGGACAGGCGTCCGTGCATTATGACGCTGATGTGAAGCTGTCCAAGCAGTCGCTGGCGGAGATCCAGAAGCTTCTGAATGAAGAGAACGACTGGACCACTGGAGCCATGGACGAGGCTCTCAGTCAGATCCTGGTCAGATTCAAACTCCACGACCGCGAGGCCTGGAAGTGGCGCTCCGAAGATACGTTTTATGTAGATGCTGATACTGCCCTGAAGGTCAGCTCTTCTAAAAGCGTTCAGTTATAAATAAAAACAAAATTATATTCAGAGGTTTGGTGTTTTACATCAATCTCAGACATGATAACAATGCGTTATTTTGTTCTGCAGGTTTCTTTGATCGTTCTCATTATTGTAGCTGTAATCTGCACCGAGCTCTGGTCCGTGGTCTCCTGGTTTGTCCAGTTCTGGAGAATGTTTGCTGTTTGCTTTTTTATTAGTTTGATCTGGAACTGGTTCCATCTTTACATGGTAACTATTCTTGCGCTGTTGAGTGTCTGTCACGCTTTTTAAAGCAATACCGAATTGCTGGCTGGTTAATTCAACTGGTTTGAACATTTCTTGACTAGGTTGCCTTTGCAGAACACAAGAAGAACATCGTGGAGGTGGAGAGCTTCAACGGGAAATGCACTGGACTGAAACAGCTGGACTGGAAAGACAGTTTATCAGGTATCTTTTCGAGCTCCAAAAGTGTGATAGAAGGAAGACTCTTCCAAATTTTGCTACGGGCGAGTACATAACGATTTGGAGATGAACTGCTGTAACTCTTTGATTTAGAGTGGTACAGACGCACATGGACTCTTCAAGATGACCCTTGCAAAAAGTACTACGAGGTCCTTGTGGTGAACCCCATTTTGATTGTGCCTCCGACGAGGGTTCGTGCCTTTAAGTGTCTAACAACCGAAACTCGATTGATTCATGATTTTGTGGTTGATTGTTGTTCAATGTAAAATAATCTGAACCAAAAGAAACATAAAAACCGTAAGATGATTCATTTCGATCATTTAAAAAAAAACCTCATGCCCACCCAGGACTAAATAACAGCTTCAGATCATATTTATCCACCATTAATGCATGCACCTGTTATGAGAGCTGTACCAGAGATGAAATGCTTTCATTTTTTTGTTGGGCTTTATTCCAGGCTCTCACGGTCACCATAACCAGTTTCATCACGGATCCCTTGAAGCAGATCGGGCAGGGAATTAGCGAGTTCCTCAGAGCCTTGCTGAAGGACCTTCCGGTCACTCTTCAGTTACCTGTGCTGCTTATCATTGCACTCGCCATCCTTGTAAGAGCTGCGAACCACGAGCGTATTGTAGGATCTTTCGTTTATTGTCGCACTAAGTCATCTTCGCTCCTCTCAGGTGTTCATGTACGGGGGCGCTCAAGCGGCTATACATCAAGCCGTCCGCTTTCCCCGGCTCGGTTGGCGACGGGACCAGCCGCCTCCTGCGGTGGGACAGCACCAGGCTCCTCGAATAAGGGAGCGTGAGGAAGCTTGGGATAGAGGCGACGCTCCGCAACCTCTACAGGACAATAGAAACGGAGGAAATCAAGCGGGAAACCAAGGTGGCCTCAGGGCGGGAGATGCTTATGCCCCACAAAACAGGCAGGAGGACAGAAGCATGGAAGTCCGACAGGAGTTTAGCAGCGTTCCCAGACAGACCCAGAGGGTAGAGACTGTGCGCGCTACAGGCAACATGTTCAGCGACGATGAGACCGATCAACATCGGACGGAGGAGGTGGCTCCTGATACGAAGGAAAAGGCAGAGCCTGAAGGAAAGGCTGAAGAAAAGGAGAAAAACGCTCCTACGGAGGACAAAAAGGAGCAAAAAGATACAGACAGGAGTGAGCCTGTAACCGGTGTGCCCTCTGCTCAAACAGATGTGAAAACACTTGGAGCGAATCAAGAGAATCAGGCAAGTATTCAGTTTTTGTAAAAAAATAAAATAATAATAATTAAAAAATAAATATATATATATATATATAAGAGAGAGAGAGAGATAAAATATGGAAGCCTTTATTTTTATCAAGGCTGCATTTATTTGATTAAAAATACAAAAACTGTAAAAGAAACTGTAAAAGTCTGTTTGAATAACTAATTTATTCCTGTGATTTTTATTACATAGTTTTTTTTCCTGTTCCTTTAACACACACATCTTTCAGCACTTTACGTGCGCTAAAAGGAGACGTGAAGCTGCAGGTTACGCTTTGCAAGCTCAGCCTTGTATGTCTGTCATTACAGCTACAATTACATGATAGTTTCCGTTAAATTAAAAAGGTCTGTGCTTCCGTTACATCTGTGTTGTTTCTGTTTGTGTGCTGTATATTATCAATGGTGCATGTACGTTTCGTTACGCTCGTACTGTATATCCCATCAGACCTGAAGCAATCTTCTAGAACATTACATATCAAAAACATAACACGCCATCTCTCACTACTAAACACTCATACCCTCTACTATTGTGTAATGTAACGTGTATTATGATATGGGCTTAAAAATATATCACAATATTTTCGGTATTTAATGCGATGCCTATATCAATGATAACAATGTTTCTTTAGAGAAAATAGTTGAGCCTGTCTTTCCAATTTTTACCCAAAATAGGGTCTTGTGAGCATTGCGCGCACAAGTTAGTCTCGTGTGACCAGACCTTTAGACTGATAGCTGAAGGTCTGGATTAGACCAAGGCCCGCCCATGAAGCCAAACAACCAATCACAGTCCGTTTTGTACAGCGTCGTGGAAATGTCACAACAGTAACAGACTGGTTTGTTAAACTTATTTTAAAGATTCTCTGCCGCGAACCTTTGAAAATGCGGTGTTTAGTTGATTCTGACAAGTTAATTTAGAGACAAAAACGTCAATAATTATATCTTTTTTGGACGAAAGGGTTTGTAAATGGCACACATGCTACTGTAGTACATTTATTTTTTTGTCGCGCTGTACAGCCCTAATTAAACCAGTTCCAGATTGTAGAAAAAAAACTTAATTTCACGTCCGTTTTCCACAACGTCTTTTTGCACGGTCGCTACACTTCATGGTTATCATCGCAGAAGACTGTTTCTTATTGTGATATATGGGGGTATATAGCAAGATATTAGATATCGCCCATCGCTAATGTTTCTCCTGCATCATTCTGACCAGATACCTGTGTTTTTTTGTTTTTTTTCTGCAGGGAGTTTCAGCAGATCTTTCTGACGAAGAAGGCTATTCAAGCTTTAAAACTCCGGTTCAAGAAACACTGCATTAAAATGGCCTCTGAACTTTTTTGTGCCAACACAGTTTTTGTGACATTGACTTTTAATTACATTTTGGGAATACTTTTTTTTTTTTTTCTCAAATTTAAATATATTTTTGCTACTTTCTCTTTATATATTCAGTTTAATTTTAAGTAAATCTCCTGAAGTACCATTCATGTGTTTATAAAGAGACGATGAAGGGTGAATGAGGTTTGCTTACATCTTTGTCTCCATCAGTTGTATTTTTTGAACGTTATACTGACACCTACTGCCCAGGATGTGTGATGTTTTGCTGCTACTTTACACAAAGATGGTAGGGATGCGTAGGGACAAACATTTTGTCAGTAAAGCCGGTAATCTCCTGTAAATGCCATCTTTACTGACAAAATGCTTATTACGTATCATCCGATAATTAGCGGTGCATCCCTAAAAAATGGTTTCTTTTTTCTCTCATCATTATTTTTTCATCTAATCCATCAGGTTTTTTTTTTTTTTTTTTTGAGCATGTTGTAGGGTCTTTATTCTGTTAATGGCTTCTTGCTAAGCTTATTTTTGCTAGTATTTCTAATTATACACTTTGGATCGGTTAAATAATGTCGACTCAGGCTGTATTATTGTGTCTGTAATGTATTTTTGTTATATTGTTTGATTTGCTTGTTTTGTTTAGGTGTATTTTTGTGATTATGATTTAAAAAAAAAGTGCCTTAAGCACTGGGTGAAAGCACAGTATAAATAAAATCTAATTAATTTGATTTATTATTATTAATTTTAATAATAATAATAAGTTTTATCGACACAGCTGGAGATCGTGTGATCTCAACATGAGCCGTTTTATTTGGAATAAAAAAAAATATTTGACGGTGAATGTGACATTTCTCAAAAGTGTTTCTTTGTGTACATCTTTCGCACATTTAAGAAGTTATTGAAAGCACTGCTAAAACCCTTTTTTTTTAACTCGCCTGTTGCCTGTGTGCAAAACGAAAACCAGAAAATTTGCATTTACAAAAAAATGTTTTGACAGCAGAGATGTTTATAATGTTAAAAACATCCCTTTGCAGGTAATATGCTTTCGATGAAATGAAAACGACGTATCTCAGTTTTTACGAAAAATATTTAAGCGGCGCAACTGATAACGACACGTTTCTTGAGGAGCAAATCGGCATGTTACAATGATTTTTGAACGGTCATGTGACAAGATGCTGAAATAAGAATCGATTACATTTTTTCAACAATTATTTTAAGTTGTAGTAATATCTTGGTAATATATTACCGTGCAACTGTTGCCTGAACATCAGGAGACTTTATGGACATTATACTGACTCCTACTGGCATGAATGAATGAAGTTAAATTGTCTGCTTCTCTTTCACGCAAAACTACTTTTTCTCTCTTATCTACATGATACACTTTCATTATGAACAAATGGGTATAAAAAGTTTTCGCTCAGTAAAAATGTTAATGTCAATTAAAAGTACAGCTATCGGGCTAAAAACATACTTGAGTAAAAGTAAACTTTAAATTGTACTTGAGTATTAAATAAGCATACAAAAAAGCTAACAAACATACAGAGGTTTGTTTAAAGGGAGAAAACGAAACAAAATGCAATTGCACAGGACTAACACGCATATCTAGATGAACGCAAACTAAAATCTAATCTAAATCATCTTTCTTCGTGTAACATAAGTATGGGACATTGGAAAAAGCACACGAAGTGAATATGACAGCCATACAACCCCTCTTAATAAATCAGTGTCTTCTTAAGTGAAACAAAAGACGTATGTAAGAAGATTACGAATACTAATATTTTAATCTTGACTGTCGTGTTCACTTTTTGTGGTTTCTGTAGTGGTCCTGCATTACTAAAAATCTTTGCATGCGTTCATATAAAGAAAGAAAGACTGGGACGACATGAGAATCTTAATTTTTTGGATGAACTATCATTTTATTGACAATGTGACGCAGAGGTTAGAAACCTATTCCAAACAGGGTGGGAGAACAAGAATGGGTTGAATTCATGAAGAAGCATGAAAATATTTCGAAAGGCCACTTTCTGGTGCTGTCCACATAATTGTCTAAAAGGATAATTAATCTTTTTATTTGGGCTTTTGCGTTTTCTCAGCAAAAATTGCCACATATTTTTTGCGACTAATTCTATAAATGAATGAGGAACTTTTTGTAATTATAAAAAAAAAAAAATCCTACTTAATATGTCATATAATGACACACTCTCAGAAATAAAGGTACAAAAGCTGTCACCGGGGCAGTACCTTTTCAAAAGATACATGTTTGTAGATAAAGAGTCCATTTTAATACCTTAAAGGTACACATTAGTACTTAAAGTGAATCTAATAGGTACAAAAGTGTACCTTTTTGAATAGGTACTTCCCCAGTGAAAGCTTTTGTACCTTTATTTCTGAGGGTGCATATTATTAATACAACGTATCCACTACCTGGTAAGAACATTACTAAACATGAAGTATACATTCAATGTTCATTTAAAACCCTTTTTTTAGATTTATTAACATTTAATTCAAAAATAATAACTCACACAAAAATGTTAGGTATATTTAAATAGTCGCTGATTTTATTTGCATTCAATCTTGTGCATTCAGACAATATTTTACGCAGATAATAGCTCTATCAGCTTACGTTTACCATATTTAGTGTTTAAATAAAATTGTAAATAGTAAAAAGTACTGTTTTTTTCAGAAATGCAATCGAATAAAAGCACAAGTAATCAGTTTAAACTGTATTCAAATAAATTTAAATTCCCCCCCAAAAAAGTACAGTAATCAAGTATAATTACTCAAGTATTTTACACCTCTGCACATTTATTATTTTCTCCAGTTAGCCTCATTCATTCACTCTCAAGTTTGTGTCATTAACGTATTGTTCAGTTCTTTTTTGGTTTACATGTATTTGCATGATTATGCTTATTTTTATCAACTCGCTTGACGCAGCTGTTTCTGTATATCAACATGATGGAACCTTTAAGGTTTAAGATTCCATGTAGAATAAAACATTTCTCTGGAAAACTACAAGTCTGTTGTAGTCCTTCATCAACGGCGAGTGAGATTTTTCCTAAGAACTGTTTCCCCAAAAACCTTGTGCGTCGCTTAAAGCTCGTAAGCGCTGTCGCCTCGGTTACTTCTCTCGATGAAAGCGCGCCAGCCGCGTTAAAACAGCACGCGGCGTGTTTGTGTTTATATCGAGACTCCGTAGCTCCTCAATCGACTCTTTGTGACGTTTCACAAGCCGGCGAGCAGAAAGAGCGTTCTATTTCGTCTCAGCCACGCCCACCGGGAATCCTCCTCGCCCCCGATTGGCCGGCGGGCGCTGCTCAACGCGCGACGTCACACGCGAGGTTATTTAGTAATTGAGCGATCAAGGAACGCTCGCGGCTGGAAACGCGTTCAGTGTGGAGCGACAGGTGGCATGGAAATGTCAGATAGGTACTGCCAGGGCGCCAGAGTCGACTTCTCGTGGTGAGTTACGACTATTTCTTTACGTAAAATATTTTTTTCTTGACAAACGAACGGTGAGAAAGTCAATTTAGGCGTAAAAACGCACCGCTCAACTGAATTGCTTTGGCTCTGCATTGAGGTTATTTAAAAAGTGGCGTTTTCCTCATGAATTTAACCGAACGCGGTGCAGTCTGTGCTGTTAAGAAGACGAGCACAGCCTTGGACTTGCACCTTTGGTAGTGTTTTTTTTTTTAAAGAGACATACAGTTTTTGCAACAAAGTTTTTGCAATTATTCATAAAGGCTCAGTTGAGGTTTAAGAAATGCTTACTGAGCGAATAATTATCCCTCTCTTTCCTTTTTTTGTTCATTGACCCCTTCCACCTTCCTCATCTTAAACAGAACTCTGTCACATGGGTAATGTGTCACTCCTAGTTGATTTATCATCTGTTTGTGCTCAAATATATTTTTGCAACGTATCACAATTTTATTGGACTGTGTACAAGTCTAAGTTAGTTTGCGTACTTTATGTGCAGACTCCTGTAAATTAACTTTTTGTTATTAATGTTTATTTAATGTTCTAGTTCTTCCACTGCTAAACTCAATAACATAACTATTAAAGATTCGGCATTTACTGAATAATGATTAGTTTTTATCAAATATATTTAG
>NC_056720.1:12160289-12177789 GCF_018831695.1 Puntigrus tetrazona
TTCAATAATGTAAAAAAAAAGATATATAACATCTACATACATGTTTATGGGTCAAATGATACTTGCATACTAATTAGTTTTTCTATATTTTCTATATAACATTATTTCAACCAAATTTTGACATTTTATGCTCCAAAAACGTACCGAAAACCTCAAGTCGACACTTTAATTTAATGTGCTTTCTATGGACATTAAATCACTTTATTGAATTTCTTTTCATGCAGACATCTTAATGTCTTAATGGCACATCTATCTATCTATCTATCCATCCATCCATCTATCCATCCATCTATCCATCCATCCATCTATCCATCCATCCATCCATCAATCCATCCATCCATCAATCCATCCATCAATCCATCCATCAATCCATCCATCAATCCATCTATCCATCCTATCTATCCATCCTATCTATCCAATCTGTAAACATATCTGCACACACACACATAATTATATAAAGTATTTTCAATGCATAAGTGTATTTTGTGTACAGCCAGTACTTCACACAGGTCTTGCGCACACTTTCTTCTTTCACTCACTGATGTTCTGGGGTCAGTTTGAAGGTCTGAGCCGTGTGGCGGAGTGCCTCTTCTCTCTGGTCAACGGGGACGACATGTTTCCTACGTTTGCGGAGTTCGAGCAGAAGAACACAATGGTGTGGCTGTTCAGCCGCGCTTATCTCTACTCGTTCATCTCGCTCTTCATCTACATGGTGCTCAGCCTCTTCATCGCCCTCATCACAGACGCTTACGAGACCATCAAGGTACTATCAGTTGAACGTACCGTGACCTGTTTCTAGCTTTTCTTGTTTTCTTGGTTTGGTTGTTAGCATACATGTTCCAACACATTGGACCGCAATGCTTACATTTGATGCACGTTTGAACCGGCTTGCAAACAACTCAAACTCTTATATCTCTAGCACCCTTCCACTATCCCAGAAATTTTTTTTTTAAAAACTAGCAAAAAGGGCAAGGCTAATATAATATTAAAGCTAATTATTATTGAAATGTGGGTTTAAAGGAAGAGGCCTTAGTAGGGATTATAATAATAGAGCAAATGAGAATCTACGATTGTGGGGAAAAAAAAAATCTTGTATTTGTTACTTTATAAGATTAGTTCCCACAAAAATGAAAACTGGCATCATTTATTCATGTCTTTCCAAACTCACTCTATTATCTTTTGCAAATAGATGCCTATAAGGCCTCCTGTAAATTTTTATATATATATATATATATATTTAGAATTAATATATATATATTTAGAATTTATATATATATATATTTTTATTAATTTTTAGGCTAGTTTCACATAAAAATTACAACCGTAATGGGGGTTGTTTTGTTCTGTTCTCTTTTTTTGTTTGGATTTGTTTTGCTTATTTTTCTTGTTTTTTTTTTTTTTTTTTTTTACTGGAATTAATTAATATAAAATAAATAAAAGTCAGGTGAACATCAGAGTTTGTAAATGGCACAATTTAAATTTCCAGAAGAACTTTTTACTTGCAGATTGAACAAAATTCGACAAACAAAGAGCCGCACTACCGTGCTTGTTTTTAGCACTTCATATCAACAACTCCTTTTCATCTAGGGTTACCAAACGACAGGCTTCCCCATGACAGAGCTCCAGCGGTTTCTGATGGGGCAGAAGGAGGGTTTCCCCCTCCAGGGGCAGGAGGGGGTCGGCACAGAGTGTGGTGAAGCCCAGACCGTCCTCCCTTCAGTTATGCTGTGTTGCTGCAAAAGGTAGAGTACATAATGGCAGACATCAGCTGCAGGGCAGCAGTGCTTCCTCCAGAGCTGAGGTCAGCCCACTATGGCATGAGAAATGGAATTAGTGGTGGGAGAGAAAGACGGACACACCCAGCAAAGTGCTGATTACAGAGAAATGTTCTCTGCGGGGAGAAGAAGAAAAAAACGAGAAGGCTTCCCCAGGCCTTGCAGCAACGATAAACAAACGAGAGTTTAGAAAAGAAAAAGTTGCTCCCATAATGATGCCCATTATTGTTCCGAGCTTCTTTTTTTTTTTTTTTTTTTTTTTTGTCCCTTGGGGGAATATTCCCAAAGCTTTTTGTTTTGTAAGTTTCTGGCTGTTTTGGGTTGCAATGCGAGAAAACGTGAAACTGAACTCTGAACGGAGGACTCATTGTTTGCTTGAGTGTCAGATGCGATGGAAAGCCCGGCTATAATTTGATGCCGCGACTAAATATCAGGTTAAAAGCCACTTATGCTGCACTGACTGGATTTCAGCATGGATATTACAGTGCTTTGGGATTAAATTGGGTTTTAGCAGAGTCTTCCATCATCTCTTCAGATTAGATCAACTGGTGTTCCTGCTCAACAAGTGCACCAGCATTATATTTCATTATCTTTTCATCTGGCAGAAAGAGAAACTTGATATTCCTAGATGGCTGAGTGATTCAGTCTATATGGACATCTGTTATCGCCCCCCATTAGACATTTTCACAATTATTCTTTAGAAATTCTAAACAACTTTAATTATAATCTAATTCTATATGAAGTCTACATTTTATTTTCAATTAAAAATGGACCACAATTAATTCTGTCTATATGCAGAGGCGGTATTGCAAGTATAAAACACAACAATAATGCATTGATCAGAAATGTACTCATAATACTTAAGTACTTTTAAAAGCTTAAAACTTTGTGTTTGCAACTTTCACTTGTAACGGAGTAATATTTGACCAGTAGTATCTTTACTTTCACTCAAGTAATGGATTTGCGTACTTTGTCTGCCTCTGCCTATATGCCTGCCTTTTTAATATTTTAATATATTTTAAATGTCTTTTTTTTTTTTTTTTTTTTTTGTAACAGCTGTAATCAGTTTGATTTAACACTAACCCCAAACCATGACAAAAAAGACTTACAGGCACAGTCCGATTTAAGGAATTGACCTAATTTGCGATGAAACGTAACCTTTTCGGGAGTTTGTTTAGAAATCCTTAGTTTCACTGCCTTTTGGAAACTGCAAGCAAACATCTATAAAGGCCTTACAACCAAAATCCGCCCCGAAAAACCATCAGAGCTCAATGGTATTGCGAGTGGTTCAAAGACAACAAACTCTTTCAAATCATCTACCCACAAATACACTTTTTTTTTTTTACACGAATTTTGTGGTCTTTCTGCAGGGTTCCCAAAGACGACGCCATCATTCTCATCAGCTGACCATTGCGACCGATCCCGTTTCGAAATCTACTTCAAACTGCAATGGATTTGCAGCTTATTAAGGGAAAGATTATGCGAACAAGTTTACCGCTCCATGTAACGCGGTTCACGTACTACACAGGAAGCGAGATCTTCCGCGAACATGCCAATTTCATTAGGAACCGGTAAGACCTGCATTAGCAAACGGATAAATGCCAAATCATATCTGCCAAAGTGCACTACAATGCAATCAAGAGCAAAAAATGAAGCGTTTTGCGGGTCATATGGCAACCGCAGATGACGTCGGATGGATTTTGATGCGCAGTCTGTAAAATTATCCCCGTTCAATGTTGGATAGTAGAGGAAATATCTTCTATAATATTATGTAGATTGTCTGCTCGCGTTTTACATTAGAGAGTTGCTTCGAATTACACGCTTGGGTTGATTTTTGTATCGGCCCTTTTGGCACGTTACCTCAAAGGTGTTTAGAAATATTTCAAAAGATAAAGTTTCTTAATGCTGCCCTCAAATATGCGAAGTGCGTAAGGAATGACTGTAATGCGTATGAGCAACACCGGAGTTCTCAGAATGCGTGGTTCACTCAGCCGACTTTTGTCTTGGTGGAGATGATCATACATGATGTGAATCACGGATCATTATCGTCATCATCATCATCAGCCCACAATTATCAGGGAAGGCAGACAAGTTCCTACGTGACTTGCTTAGTAAGCACTTGCTCACTGGGAGAAAGACCTTGGGTGAGGGAATGGAAGATAATAAAAAGTATTTTGTATTTGCAAACTACAAGAGGCCCTTTGTGTCCGTGCCTTTCTCTTTTTTTTTTTTGTTGTTATTCAAAGCCGTAAAAATGCATTATCGTGCTGAAATGCACTCTAGAAACTCGGTGACGCCTTTTAAGGGGTTGTTAAAAGGGAGAGTTTTGCAAAAAGGTGCTTTCTCGACCACGAAAACCAATTAAATCAGAAGTGCGCGGTTTATAAAACGACGTTCTCACTTCTTGTTTCAGTAAGAAATGAAACTCGCTCTCGAAATCCGCGACCACGATGAATACAAGCAGAGCAATTCTACCAAAATAACAAATCTCTGCATCTTCTGTATTGGTAAGATCTTCATACCCATACATTAGACGGCGCGCATCTTCTCATGTAAAGGTACAGAGGAGCCTATTTTTTCCTAGACTAAATCTCAGTGCAGGCTTTTGTGATCCAAATCCATGTTTGTTAATGTTCAACGCTGTGAGGATCCTTCTTTACCTCACGCACCTGAGTGAAATTGCGTAACTGCACGAAATGGACGAAGACAACGCCACTCATAAACGCGTCACTTATCTGTCACAACCTGACTTGAACTTCAAGCGTTTTTTTCTCTCCTTCAAACGCTTTAGCGAGTTCTTCGGCTCGTGTGGAGATGAAACGCGAACGTAGCTTCATTTCCTTTTCGTAACGCGGGGGTTTTATTTACTCTTTACGAACAATCGAGAGCGGTCGCCACGCCCACAGAGTCCATCCCTCCCGCTCTCCTCCCTAAAACTCTCAAGATCAAACTTCTTCAGACGCTCGAGTCAGAGTCGCCTCGCGTGTGTGGAGTCGCGCCGGATACTTTGGACCGCTAATGGAGAGTGAACCGAGAACCTGACGAGTCTCACACCGGTAAGAGAGCCTTGCATATCACTGCGCTTTACTGTAAGAGTTTCATACAGCTGATAACGCTGGCAAACCTTGAGTTCACGCGAGAGCTTCACTGATTTGGTTTGTTTTGGTAGTAACCTGCGATACGGCGTGAAACTATGCGAAACGAGCATTTTATGGCTCGGGCTAAATTAGAGACTACACAGTTAAAAACCAACAAGGGAAGGCTAAATATGATTAGGAGCGATAAAACCCGGGATAAACTGTTTAACGGTTTTTTTTTAATGATATAAACTTAAGTGCTATAATACAAAAAAAGTTATGCTTTAAAACAGAATACATATTATTTTATTTTAAAACACTGCAAAAATGTTTTGGCAAGAAATCTAAAAAACTATTTCACCTAAGTACATGTGTACTTATGGTAATCTATATTAGATATATATGCAGAAAGGGCAATTGCATAACATATTTATTTGGTTTTTATTAAGAAAGTCAGTCGTACTTTATTGATTATGTACATTTGAGTGTTTATGTTCGATTCTGTAGTTTATTGCAGTTTTGTCATATATGTTACCTTGGTACCTGGTTTTGTCTTTTTGAATTATGGGTTTTCACATGACTCATATGAACAACAAACTGAAATAATTGAAGCTTTATAGTCCCTGACAATGCACTTATGTTATTTTTTTTCCTTTCAGTCATAGTGGTTTTTTTCCAAAGATGGCCAGGTCTAATGTTTGCTACTATGATAAGCCCATGGGCTTTTTCTACAACAACAGCAACATAACCTCAGATGAATGGGACCAAACACAGCTCACCCTGGTTCAGGTCGTTGGATCCATCTGCTGTTGCTTCATCCTAGTGGCCAATGCCATGATCATTTCGGCGGTAGTGACAAACAAGAGGTTTCACTACCCCTTCTACTATCTCCTCGCCAACCTTGCCGCCTCAGACTTTCTCGCCGGGATCGCTTATGTGTATCTCATGTTCAATACGGGGAAAATATCTCGCGATCTCACTGTTCAAGCCTACTTCTTTCGGCAAGGTTTGCTGGACGCCAGTCTATCCGCGTCCCTGACCAACCTCTTGGTGATAGCGCTCGAGCGCTACATCTCCATCATGAACTGGAAGGTTCACAGTAACCTCACCAAACGTCGTGTGACCCTGTTGATCGCCCTTGTGTGGGGTATATCGTTATTCATGGGGGCTGTTCCTAGTTTGGGCTGGAACTGCATCTGCAGTCTGGACCTGTGCTCCAAACTTGCACCCATCTTTAGCCGGAGCTACCTGATCTTCTGGTCTGTCTCCAACCTGGTGCTCTTCCTCATCATGGTGGGCGTTTACTTGAGGATTTACATCTATGTGATGAGAAAGACTGTTGTCCTGAAGGCGCACACTGGATCTATAAATCGAAAGAGGACACCGGTCAAGCTCATCAAAACTGTGATGACCGTACTTGGTAAGTTCTGGAGATGTTCCTTTAGGTCTGGTCTTGTGAAACTGGGCGAGTTCACCCAAAAACTTAAAATGTTCATCTCAATTGAAAGATATTCTAATCAATAGTCAGGGTAGCACCATTTTACACAGGAATAATTCTGTAGAACTGAACATAAAACTGTGGAGATGATCTAAGACCTTTATACAATGCATGCCATTGTAAACTTTGTAGTCTTTCTATCACACCCTCATTTTAGCATTACATTCAATATAGTGTTTAGCCTCATTAAGAGCTGCTGTGGTTTTTATTGGATTTACATAAACATTGAAAACCATCCATCAGATAGATGGTCTTCATCAGAAGACCTGAATGCATACCGGTTTGTAGCGATACACTGAAATATTGGCAACCACAAATACTTGTTTTTTTGGTTTCTGCCCACCACAATTGTTTCAGCCAAAACCAAACATCCACTGTTTTTGGCAATTCCTGCTATACCAGTTTGTATTGATGAACTGAAAAGTTCATGTAGAGGAAAAACTTGCCCCGTGATGGCCAAAAAAAATGAATATTTTGCCAATTTCATACTTTTTCAGTTTCAGGAATTGTGGTGCATCACCACAAACTGAAACTGAAACTGAGACATTCGACATTTCGGGGCTTCTTTAAGGAAGCGTCTTTAAGAACACGCGAGCTGCGGTATAGTAGCAATATTTTGAATTAAATAATGAAAGGCACAACGTTTCTAAAGACCTTCACTACAAATACTTCAATTTATCGCCAGAAAACTTAACACCCTGAAAAATGACCCAACTGCCCAAATTTAATTACCCAAACAAATTAAATTTGGCCAGTTGCGTAATATTCCTTGTGGTTCATCACTACTGGTAACGTAATGTTGAGTAAATGATTACAGAATTTTCTTTCCTTTTTTTTGTGAACCGTCTCTTACTATAACGATACTAGATTACTATAAGCAGTGTGACCAAGTGGGAAGTGAATTGATTGCACAAATGCATCACCACATGCATTCCTGACTGTGATATGTATCAGACTGTATCATCACTCCTCAGTCACTCAAAGTTCAATGGCAATTAAAGGATATGCTGGTTTATAGTTTTCCCACAAGCCTCCATCGCTCTGAAGAGCTGTCCAAAGTCCACGCCTTAAGTCTGTAAGTGTGATAAACGCTCCCAGACCGTTGAATATGTTAACTGAGCTCACAACGGAGGCTTGTGGGGTCTCAAATATTTCTTGCCAAACTTGTAACCCACTCAAGTGTGGGCAATATGGGACAGGGCGGGTAAATATTTCTGCAGATTTATTACAGACATGACAAATATTTAGATTGGAAGGATGTGATCTCATATCCTGTTAACCACGGGCAGGCATCTACTGCATATACATATTTATTTTTTTTGGAGACGTTCAACTTGAATGAGGAGATGTAGGCGAGGAACTGAAGAGTTAACATACGAGATGCTAGAGTTAACAATGAATCGCAAAATGCGAAACCTCCCACCCTTGGGATTGCTATCAGAAGTTCAAAGGTTGGATTTCTTTCACCTTTTGTTTTTCTTTGTCTTTTATTGTGAATTACGTGTTCAAACAATCTAGCAGACGTTTTGTCTGCAAACTGGCCAATGATAAATAAGAGTGTGTGACGCAGGGAAGGATTCATCATTTAAAATTTAAAGGAAAACACACACACACACATACATATTGGTGCTGTCAAAATTAGTGAAAAAAGTGAAATAATGATCTATATAAATATAGATTATACAAATACGTAATTTATAAAGACACACACACACACACACACACACACATATATATATATATATATATATATATATATATATATATATATAAAATTTGTAATTTTGTTTATTTTATGGTTTTGAAAAGCTTCATGTGGTGTAACTTTCAAGATATATATATATATATAATTCTCACACCATTTTTTAATGTAAAAAGTTAAATCCCATTATAATATATCATTTAATAAAAATGACATTTATATAACCCGAACTAACAGTATCCGATATTTTAGAAAACCTAAAGTATTGTGTAATATTGAAATGCAAAAAAGTTTTTTTTTTTTTCCCCAAATAATAATAATAATAGGCAGTGAAGCATTTATGTCTTTTGCCTAAACTATATAGATGCTAAAAGATTTCTTTTCAAGATTTCCTTTATTTTTATTTTCTGATATTTTTGCATTGCATATCGTTAATTAAACAATTGCAAGTATGCTTTTTATAGGAAACGTTGTGTATTCAATTCAACATGCATATAAAATATGTCTATTTGATAATACTTAATAGACCTGGCATAAACCAAACCAAAGCACGAAACCAAAACCGGTCTAACCAGCACTTTTAGTCAAATGTAGTAATTATATAAGACCAATGCATGTTGCAGAGAAGAAAATCTGGTTTTATACCAGTTTTCAGGAGTATCTCTTACTGCTTCAAGTTGCAGATAGGGCTGAAGTGGAGGAGTCGTCTGTTCCCTGTTCCTCCAGGCCCGTATAATTATCTTGCACAAGGTCGCTCTTTACACTGCCTGGCATCTGAATCAAACCACCAGCACCAGTGGAAACTCATACTAGATGCGCGTCTGTCTTTCGCGCCAATTGCTCACATGTGCATCTCTTTTTGGCCAGATGAGATTGTTTTCAGGAGGGATTGTTTTTGAGGATGAAGAGAACGTGTCTGGGAGACCCCCGTAAGATTCACAGCCCAGTACTCATCAGTTTATTTCTCATTACGAACTGCAGATAAAAGCAGACGCCTGTGTTTCAGAAGTACCGCGTTCTTTCTCTCTTTGTTGCCTTGTGGCCTGTTTGGAGGTAAATGTAACGTTAATTGGTTGCACGGCTCCTCTTTTAAAAAAAAAACTTTGTTAAAACGGACAAGAAACCGCACCAACGTATCAATATCGTTATTATAATACAGCACGTGTGTGTGGGTCTGGATGGATCAAAATCACAAGCGTCAGAGGATAATGTAAAAAAATGCGTGACCCCCAAAAAACGAAAGCGCTTTTTAAACGCGCAATCTCTCTTATGAAAAACAAATTGCTTTGTAATATTACTCAATCTTAGCCAATAAGAAAGCGTGTGACGTTTAATGTACGGTTATGAAAATTCAGTAGAAAAAAATGATACTAGACGTGGTCCTGGCTAGTTAGGACATAAACTTAGCATGAACAGATTTCACAGTGTAACTCTGTAAACCCTCAGCTAACCACCTTATATTATATATTCATATTTATGTTATCAAAACATTGATTTAACAATCAACATTCGCACAGCTGGTTTTGAATTGCTTCCTACAAAGTTGTTCCCCAAAAAAACGCCATTCACCAAAAAACGTTTACGCTTACACAAAACCATTGTTATTCCCCTGAAAGTTTTCGTTTGCTCAAAAAAACGTTTGCATTCGCCAAAAACGTTGCGCTCAATCGCAAAACCTCTACGTTCCTCTGAGAAACTCTGTTAGATTACAGGATTGGTTGTTGCTTAACATTTCGTAACGGCAACGCCGGATTTATTTATTTTTAACAAATTAGATTTTTTTTTTTTTTAATTGTTTGCGCCTGAATGCTGTTCCATCTGTAGCAGTGCCGCCATTATACGGTCCCTCGCAAAATGTAAAATGCACTTTCAAGGTCTTCTTTTAAAATAGTTGTGGCCCCTTTGAGGCTCTGTGGCCCTGCGGTACCCAGCCCTCTCGCCGCTGCCGTTCGTTATGCCATGTAATAAATGCATATATGCAAAGGGCTCTTACAACGCTGTGCACATCTGCAGAAAACATGGCGCTCTGTCCTTCTCCGCAACCGTTTAATACAATTAAAGGCAAAGAGCGTTCGCTTAAATGGCGAACTTCCCAGAAACCGCAGAGGAACCCCCGTTTGATGAGGTTTAGTCCTTCTCCAGTACGCGTTTCTGCTTCAGAACTTCAGATAACTTAAGTCACGTTTTACAGTAAAATATCCAAACTTACTTTAAGTGGGTTTTGTGCAAAAGGTACAAAAGCTGTCACTGGGGCAGTATCGTTTCAAAAAGTACACGTTGAGAGTCCATATTTAAACCTAATAGGTCCAAAAGCATACTTTTTGAAAAGGTACCGCCCAACGACAGCTTTTGTACCTTTATTTCTGAGAGTTTGTGGCTCTTTCAGAAGAAGCTCAGGCATCAGAAAACAACCACCTCTTTTGTTCGTTTTAGACCTTACGAGTGTTTTCGAATCTTGAAAGACGTGCCAGTACACGTTCTTCACCTGAGATCCGTCCTGTTTGTCCGAGCTTGTTTTGTGGTTCAGGCAGGATTTCATACGAACTTGAAAGAATTAAGAAGAAACGGAGACTAAAAGCGGCTTTGTTGCTGTGAGTCACTCTATCGAGGCTCCCAAAAAAAAAAAAAAAAAAAAGGTTATTGAACATGTTGGGGCAGAAATGCATTCTAAGTGTTGTTAAAACAAAAGTTGTTAAAAAACATTGCAGAAGGGCGAAATTCAATATGTGTGAAAGGTTAGATTTTTTTTTGTTTGTGAGATGAGACAAATTGTGGAACCTACTTGCTACTTGGAACCAATGGCAACTTTCTCTGCTTTCATTTCCTTTAAAAAAAAAAATTAAATATCTGCACCTTGTTTCGTTTTACATTGTTTTATGATCTTGAACACAAGGCTAGTAAGGTTAAACTGTCAATACTATATATTTACACATACAAACATGATTAAGTAAATACATACAAGTGTAATGTTCATGTAAGTTTTACCATTTTTAGACGTTTATTTTAAGATAGAAAATTAAATTTAAGCCTAATTATATATGTAATTTAAACCATTACATTTAATGAAATGTTTGTTTATTATGTGTTTTAATTAGTGCTAGTTAGTGATTTATTGTGATTAATAAATAAAAATATATTTCCATGTATATTTATATTCATATAATTTACATTATATATAAATAAAATTCATATGTAGACGTAATTATTTATTAAATATATAAATGTGTGTGTAATATATATATAATTTTTTTATTTATATAAATAATTCTTTTTTAATTTATATAAATAATATAAATATATAAATAAAACACACATTATATATATTAGTACTGTCAAAATTTTATTAATTTCAGAAAAGAAATGTGGAATAAATTAGTTATATATATATATATATATATATATATATATATATATATATATATATATATATATATATATATATATATATATATATATATATATATATAATTGTATACAATAAAGCATAGATTATACAAAAAATGTAATTTTAACAAAGACAAATTCTAATATAATTTTAATTATAAAATTATAAAAAAATTATATAATTATAAAATATAATTATATAATTTTTATAATTTTAATATGCATCAAATTTTTATTTTATTCCAATTTTTAATTATATATTTGTTAATACAAGAACACAAGTTAAACTTACGTGTTATAACTATATGGTATACAAATATATGGTTAAAAACGTATTAAACTTACAATTAAACCCAAATTTCGGTTCATCTCTTCAGGAGCGTTCGTGATCTGTTGGACCCCCGGTCTTGTGGTTCTGCTCCTGGACGGACTAAAGTGCGAACAATGCGACGTCCTGACCTTCAAGCGCTGGCTCCTGCTCCTCGCCGTCCTCAACTCCGTCATGAACCCCATCATCTACTCCTACAGAGACAACGAAATGTGGACCACCATCAAGAACCTGATGCGTTGCGTTCTCAGCGGGACGAGGCGGCAGAGGTCGTCCAAGGCCAACATTCAACGCGACTCTGCCCGGGACACATCTAGCAGCCTGAAAGAGAACACAGCAGAGGACAGCAAGGTCTCCACACAGGAAATGCTGAAGTCTTGAAGTTGGGCCGGACTCGTTTTTTTGGACTCTGTGAAGACCATTTTCGCCCCCCCCCACTCGATGTGCCACTGCTCCCGAATTCTCCTCTCAGAGCCGGAAAACTTCGAGCAGTGCTTCGAAAGGAGTTTAATACGACAGTATAAAGCGATGCGCGTATTTGTACCATTTTCAGTAATAGCTGCCCACATTAACGCCCGCGTGCAGCGTGTCTGAGCATGTGCACCACCACCGCGCCGCATCTCCCACAGCAATGCACTTGTAAAGTCTCGTTTTACCTCATTAATTCAGCTTTTGACCGTTCCTCAAGATCCCAAACAGATTTCATTCCCATCGTAAAATCTGTGTGAATCTTTCAATCATTTTCCAACTGCTTAAAACGAGTCTTTTTTTTCTTCCTTAAAATGGATGCGTGTGTAATCACGTGTAGACTAGATGTACATATTAATGCAGGCATTTGAGACATTTCGTATGCATTTCACGGTCTTCGTGTGTGTGAATGAGTTTTTTTTTATTGTATAGTTGAATATTAGATTTAAATATTAGAATTGCGATTATGTAAGGGATGATTAAGTGCTGAATTATGCCCATGTAAATACATCGGTACTGCTAATTTGTTTTTGTGGTTTCATGCGTAAAAGATTTCCATTGTTCAATATAACACAATTGAAATTGTACAAAATGTAGCTATATGTTCCCTAAAATTCTCTAAATGTATAAAAAAATCAATTTGTCATGTTACGATGTAAATCAAATCACCTGTATATATAATTTTATTGTGTTCTTGAACTAAAACACAGTGATTATTTAAGAATGTTTGATTTTTATGGAAGCCTTCACTTCAGAATAAATGTTTGTTTTTCAAAACGGTGACAATATTTCACTAACTATAAAAATATTTGTCAGTAATTAAAATGAAGCTGAACCGAAGTCAAATATTAGATGAGCGTAACCCTAAATGGAAATTAGACATCTTGCAACTGACTAAAATAAGTCGCTAAAGCTGAAATAGAAATGGACCGAAGCTAAACGGAGATGTCTAATATAATGCTGTCGATTTAAACGAAGTTAAACTAAACTCCAAAACGAAAACTAAAATCCGTTTCAACGCGGGTTTAGGCTTCAGTTTTAAAATGTAACTTCTTCCCTTTTTCCTGAGGCGACAAAAACGGCCTTCCACGACGGACTTGTATTTCTCCGATCCGCTTACCGGGTCGTTATATAAGTTTTCTCACTAACAGCCCCTACTAACGTGCTTCAGGCTCGCAGGCGGGAACCCGAACTGCTAGGTCAGGGGTGCAGAATAAACCGGTTTGCTTGCTTTGGGTTTTAAAAAGAGGCGACGGAGGCTATTCCCCGTTCTTGCGCAATTCTTACGAGTCTCACCTGCGCTCTTGCGGGATTGCGACACGGCTTAATTACAGCATGATGAAACCACAACCGCGCTTCGGACTGTACATCCCGGGAAACCGGCTTTTCCTGTTGGTGCTCGAGCGAAAACGTCCTCAGTGGCCACCCGCGGGTCCGAGAGTAAACAGGATGGTTTATTTTTTCCGGTGCTGGGACTGATTTCGTAAAGATAGACCGTGATCTTGCTGATTTAAACAGGAAATGTACGCAGGGTCTATCTAGAGGCTTTTGTTTTAGACGCGACAAATCAATCAAAAATCTCGGCCAATCAGAAAAGCCTGTGCTCTAAACCCGGTTAAGTTGAAATAACTTGAGGAAATAACTTGGTTGCCCTACAAAAAGAATTAAGAATATTTACTTGAAAACTTAAAGCATTCATTCATTGAATAGATAAAAGTCGTTTTAACTACTTATTTTAAGTTGCGTTTACTCATGACTCAAGCTACCCGCGGACTCCCAGAGTGCATTGCGGCAATTTTGCAATCGCTTTGTTTTACAGTTGTTGTTGTTGTTTTTGTTTGCAAATTTAATTTGCTGTCTTGTGTCGGTAGTAGCACAACAAAAAGAGCAAATAAAACGGCAATGTAATTGTTACCATTGTTGTGATTCGCGCTTAATTATTAAATAATTACTTAATTATTTAAGTATTATATCATTCAAATTAAAAGCTTCTCAAGTGGTTTATGAAAAACATCGAAAGTGTAAAAGATCATTATTAAACACACAAAAAAATACATTAATGTAAAAAAAATAATGTAACTATATAATAAATCAATCAAAACATGACCTATGTTTTCATTTAATATAAAAGCAACTTGTCTTTCTGCCCTTGAAACCAAATAACTCGGATTTGTTGTTGCTTCGCTGCATTAAAAAGAAGAAAATGATAACAAAGTAGACAAAGCGCCCAACCAAAGGGAACGCTAATCTCTATGAAGGTAAGTAAAAAAAATAAAATAAAACATTTTAGGAAAATCTTGTGTGGGTGACTTGATGTTCAGTTGCATTGAAAATCCAACATCGAAGACGACTTTATGAAACAAGTGAATTCAACTAGTGAAAGATAACAGACGTGGAGGAATTTTTCTTCTTCTTCTTCTGTGGTTATGTCGTGCGTTAGCGTTAGCCACATATTACCGCACCGCTGCCTCTCACTGCTTCATTAATCTTATCGGTTCCTTTGTTGCTAAGTGTCGCTCGAAGCAGTTTTATTTGCCCTAAAAGTTTTGGTTGCTTAATGAAACCGAGTATAAAAACTAAGCACAGCTCACTAACTATAACCACGGTGAACTATTTGATTTTACAGTGTGCGCTGAGAGTTACCCCGCCGCCAAAATGAGAACCCGTAAAAGCTGTGTTTGTCTTCTGAAGGAAATTTAAGATATTTTAGATATAAAAGTGACTGTCCCATTCACTGACCATTAACGGAGACTCTCCAAAAGAGACTCTACAGTGGCGAATAGTTAAATAAAGTCGTTATTTTTGTTTTCTTTCCGTAGAAAAAGTGTTGCAGAGTGTATCCCAAAACACTATTGCTGCTATAAAAGTGGAATACAGGTTAGGTTAGACCACAATAATAATTAAAAAAAATGACCCCAGACTTTTGCACAATGCTGCATTTAATGATAACTTTTAATGCACTATAATTTAGTTTATAATAAATGGAAATAAAAAAGCAGACCATAGTGATTTTATTTCTGCATCCCACCAGCTGATGTTTACATTTCTTACAAGCAGATATCTATGAGACTGCATTTCAAATAATACGTTGTTTTTATATTGTTTTTTTTTTTGGGGTATGTGCCAACTACAAGTGGAGGCTGAAGGTGAGTTGGATCTCCTTGGGAGAGTGAAGGGGCAGAAAGCTGCTGTGTTTATGATTAGCGCCAGCTCTCCAGCTGATTGAATAATTACTGGGCTATTGAGGCCACAAGAAAAGAAAGACAAAATAGAGGACAAGAGGCAGCCCCGTCTTTCCAAGTCAGTCTGCACTGTGCATCCAAACGGACAAACAAGACGAGATGGGTCTGTGGGAAAGCTGCTCTGTCCTTTTCCTTGTGGTAAGTGATTGATTTTCTGACTTTGTTTGGGCATGTTTTCGCAAAGCAGGGGAGTCATTTCATCACTTGGATGGGTTTAAAAAGATGATGGTGTATTGTTTTTTTAACATACCCTGCTGTACAGTGATGGTGTAATTGGTTTTACTGCCAAAAAACTGTCAGTGAATGGACTGGATCAGACATTATCACCCACGGCTTTTGTGTCTATGTCAGAAACACTTGTGTTCAGAATAAGGCAGTGAACGACAGACCTGTGAATCCACTTTATTTGCAATAGTTTTTCCCCCAGCAAAGCTTGTTTTAAGTCATTATTTTCCTTATTCTATTCTATTCTATTCTATTCTATTCTATTCCCAGAATGTATGTGGAACATATTAGCACATTTAAACCAAATAAATATGTTTTATGTCATGTTTTTGTATTATATCCCAGCATGTATGAAGTACATATTGGCATTTGTTTAAATCAATCAATAATTTAATTTGGTTTAATTAAATTTTTTCAAGCATGTCCTTATTAACATTATATTTATTTATTCATTTGCTTTTATATTATATTAATTTAAATTAAATTTTATTGACTTTATTCAAGCATATATACATGGCATATTAACACTAAACATTTAATTGCTATTTTAATTAGCTTCATGTAATTATTAATTTAATTTAATTTTCATTTTACCCAGCATGTTGTTGGTACGTATTAACACTTAATAAATTAAATTTATATTATATATTTATATGCAATTTATATTTATTTTCCCCTCTGCATTCACATTATACATCACTTGTTAAAACCAATTAAATAATATTATATACCCCATTATTTAAATCCCAGGATGTATAGTTATTAGTGCTTGTTTAAAACAATAAATCATTTAATTTAATCACAAAATAGTTGCATTTAATTCAAACACTAATTCAACTGTATTATAATGCATTTTAATTTATTTTCATTTCTAAACACAGCTATGCCGACTTTGTTGCTAACCGGAACAAATTTAGCAATATCGCATTTCAAAAATATTCTACTCGATTTCAGTTGAAGTTGGTCCAGGGAGCGAACACCTGATAATGAACTGTTTTCAGATTCTGTATACTGTAGGTTGGCATGACCTAGACAACACTGAATATGACTGCTGGCCCATAGTAGAACCAAATGATTACAACATGATTAGCTGTGGCGGTAAGTGCCTGCTTTTTAAGAAAATTAGTACAATTATCTACATTCAATAGCTTTCATTGTTGTCGCCAATTGCCTAAAGGGACGGTTCACCCAAAAAGGATATTTCTTTTATTCTCTTGTCAGTCTAAAAGAGCAACAAATACGGTCAATGTACAAGCAGATTTAATTTTTTTTAAGTGAATTGTTGATTACAAACCTGAATGATTCATTTTTGGTGAGCGGTCCCTTTAAGAACCGAAGACGAGGCCTTAAACGAACAAACCAACGACTCTAAATAAACAAGGAAGTTTAATAATCAGCAGACCAACAATAAAGCGTTGTTTATTTAAAAGTTGATTCAAAGCGTGCAGCGTCCACATATGTAAAGAAAACATTAGTCTTCGTAGATCACTTAAGATTTCGCTTTCAGGCTTCCTTAAACGCTTCACACCCGCTTTGTGTTATCTTTTCACAGGCTTGGAAATGGCTTGGGTTCAACGTCCGCCAGAAAAGGTCACGGATGGGGAGGAGTTCAACGTTACCTACTCGGTCGCCGCCTCGGATTCCTTTTACGAGTACGCGGTTAAAAACAAGATTTTCCGGTTCAGGTGAGCGCGGCCTCCCCCGGATGTGCAGAAAACGCTTTTTTTTTTGCTCACTGAGCGTTTAAAGCACCACGTGAGCTCTTCGCAAAACAAAAAACAAACAAAAAAAAAAAATACGT